>NW_007232470.1:36660-41666 GCF_000164805.1 Carlito syrichta
GGTGGCCGGGAGCAGCCACTGCTCTCCAGTCTGGGCGACAGAGTGAGACTCCAACTAAAATAAATAAATAAATAAATAAAAATAAGAAAACAATGTAAGGGCTCCCACAGCACCAATGGCAGAGAAGCGTCTGACACGGCTTCCCTCAAAAGACAGAAAACAATTTTGCATGATAAAATTTTCAAACGGATGTGTTCCATTTCAATCCAGCAGTCTCTGGCCTGTCCACTGCCAGAAAATTGCCATGGCTTTAAGTATAAACTAAAAACACCAAAACTAAAAGCTCATCTCAGAGTCCTTTTCTTTTCTACCTTCACGCGGGGGCATCTGGGCATGAGGTGGTCTTCCTGCCCTCCGGGCCCTACAGATACTATACCTACCATATCTGCAAGCCATTCAGGGGCCTGCAAAACATGTTTGAGCTATGGGGGAAAAAAAGAAGCATGTCATTGGCTCCAAACTGTGGAAAGACTAGAATAAAAATCAATAAACGCCTCATTAAGTATCTATAGAGTATCATTATGTCAATTTCATTAACTGTTAAATGTAGTTTTCAAAAACATTTCATCACATTTGGAAACTATGGGTGGGTTACATTTTTCTCACTTTGCCAGAACTCGAGTGTACACAGTGAATTCATAAAAATCACACTGAGTAACTCAACGTGAGTTACTCATGGCTAAGTAACACTCAAAAGCAGAACAGTTAATACTCTTGCAGGGTTTCTGCAGTTGTGTGACAAGGCAGCAAATCTAAGAGGCCAAGTCTGCCCATCTCTACTTGCAGCGTAATTTCACGTAACTCTGGGACCACTATAGCTCGGGCGGGAGGATACCCCGAAGACGAAATGGGAAAGAGGGCATGTCCCCCTCCATCTCTTGCCAGAGTCGCTCAGTTCCTTAAAAACCAGTGACCCAAGTCCCTGCCCCTTCCTACACTTAAGAAAACGTCCAAGGGTTAGTGACTGAGTGCTCTGTCATCCATGGCCAGGTGTCCTCTTGCACCAAACCCTGACACAACCGCTGCCTTCTGAGCGAGTCTGACGTGATGGGCAGGCGCTGGGCCGTGCCCCGCTCTCCCCCAATGTGCGCTGTTGGCTGACGTCCCCAGGGGTCTGTGGTCGACGACCGCTCAAGAGAGCGGCCTGGGCTGCAGGTCTAAGTCAAGGGTCCTCAGTATGACGTCTAAATAAAATTCACTTTAATTTGTTAAACATGTTCTCGATCGGCAAAATTTTCACGTTCCTAATACTGAGAACAGGTAAAAATTAAAAAGTTCTCAAGCTGGTTGCCAGAATCATGTCATTAAGACAAGGATAAAAATTAGGAAATGTGTCTTGAAATATCAGTCTTAGTTGGGCTCGGTGGCTCAGCCTGTAATCCTGCGCCTTTGGGAGGCTGAGGTGAGTAGATTGCTTGAGCCCGCGGGTTCGTGACCCGCCTGGGCAGCGAGACCTCATCTCTACAATAAATCAAAAAATCAGCGGGGCGTGGTAGCGCGTGCCTGTAATTCCGGCTACTGGGAAGGCTGAGGCGGAAGGATCACCGGAGTCCAGCAGGTGGAGGCTACGGTGGCCGGGAGCGGCCACTGCACAGAGTGAGACTCCAACTCAAAAAAAACCAAAAATAAATATCAGTCTTATAAAGATTTGTTTGAAATAAAGAGTTTTCTGCTAAAAAGTCACAAGTGGAGAAGAGCAGGAGAAAAAGGCATTTTGAAAGGCGTTATAGTCTGGGGTTGGGTAAGTTAAGCTGGATATGGCTGTGCAAACTTGCTTTCTAGGTTTGTGACAGACTAATTACTATTATGCTCACTCACTTAGAAACACTTTACACATATCTTGGAGAAACATAATAAAAATGAAATTTAACATTCCTGTTTCGTGTGATAAGTCGTAAAACAATTACCTTTGTATAAAGGAACGATTAGGATTTGCATGTAAATGAGCATCAGTTCGTTTTCCATGAACTTTGCAGTCACTACAGTGTTTCTGGGGATACTTTGTTTTTTCCAGTTGTGTGATTCCTTCCAAATGATGGGTTCTTTGTCACTTGAAGTTGGCAAGGAGGATCATGGTGAGGTGTTCGACCTACTGTTGTTGAGCCACTTGCTGGTAAATTTCCAGAATCATTACATACAGTACCATAAGCAATCCATTCTTTTGCCAGAGTTTGTAAGTATTTCAAAAAGGCTATATTGGTATATGGGTTGCGCTTATGAAATGCAATAAATGGACTGAAATTGAAGAGACTGCAATGCACAACAAAAATGAGAACTTCTGGTGGTCACTTGATTAATTTTTGTAAAAATGAGTAATATGAAAGATATCATTCAGCAAGATCAACATCTTTCATATGTTGACAATATTTTACTATGTACTCAGGCATACAAACTTTTAGTCCAGTTTTTAAATTTACTTTATCAGTCTCTATAATGTCACCATTGTGCATCGTTGATATCATTCAAACCTCCCGTTTATCCTTCCATTTGAGAGTTAGTACCTCACCTTTCCACCAAAAATCAGATTCACCTATTTTCAATTTCAGATTATTTAGTTCCTTTGGAAAACATGTTTCTTCTTGTACCACAAATTCAAATTTTTCTTCAATAACTTTTCAGCTACTCTAACACCTTTCTTTTTTTTTTTTTGGAGTCAGAGTCTCACTCTGGATCCAGGTCGGGGAGTGTAGTGGCATGCTCATGGCCACCGCAGCCTCAACCTGCTGGGCTCAGGCAACCCTTCCACCTCAGGTTTCCAAGTAGCTGGAATTACAGGCATGTGCCACCATGTTCAGCTAAATTTTTTTGGTTTATTGTAGAGATGAGGTCTTGCCAAGTTGCTCAGCCTGGTCTCGAACCCGTGGGCTCAGGCAAACTCTCACCTCAGCTTCCCAAAGTGCTAGGACTATAGGCGTGAGCCACCGCGCCTGGCCTGTTAACTATTATAATAGTTATCCATGTAGACACGGTGCCATAAGTTTTCATTTTTTATTTAACTCAAGAGAATTGGTGTTTTGTAAATTGTCACCTTTTCCCCAATATAGCTGAAAGTTGCAGACATATCCAGTGTTTGCCTCAGACGTCACAATGACTAGCACTCTGTACTTTGTACTTTTATTTGGATTATAAACCCAAAAAAGACAGTCTTCCACAATGAGGTATCATGGATTCATCCAAGGAAAGTTCTTGTTCAGGTGTGTACACAGTGTTGCACATATTTAAAACAATTTATTACAGGTTCAATTTTACATAATCTGCTTGGATTTGATTTCATTTCTGCATTATTGGAAAAACGCAAAAACTGAAAAATTTGTAAGAATCCTTTTGTGTCGTTATTATTTCTTTCTTTTTTTTTGAGTTGGAGTCTCACTCTGTCACCCAGACTGGAGTGCAGTGGTCACTTCCGGCCACCACAGCCTCACGTGCTGGGCTCCAGCAATCTTTCCGCCTCAGCCTTCCGAGTAGTTGGAATTACAGGCATGCGCTACCACGCCCGGCTGATTTTTTTCTTTATTGTAGAGATGAGGTCTCGCTGCCCAGGTGGTTCTCGAACCCGCGGGCTCAGGCAACCCACTCACCTCAGCCTCCCAAAGGCGCGGGATTACAGGTTGAGCCACCGAGCCCGGCTGTGTCATTATTTTTTAAAAGAAAGGCGTCAAAATTGATCAATAATCATGTACTCTGGTTTTCTTCACTTGTCACATCAAGATAGCTTCTGCCAGAAATTTTTTTTTTTAATCTCAGACATTGTAGTATTGTTCCACTTTTTTTATTTCTTTGGATATTTATATCTGTGGTCCATCTGATCATAAAATCTGTTCGTCTCAACTGCGATCATTTCTATGAAATCACCTCCAGTAAACAGTCTGACAACTTCACTTACGCTTTGAGGATCATTTGGAAATACCTTGACACCTGGATCACCAATAAACACATCTAAGTTTCTTTTTGGGTCATACTTTGTGCACTCAATGTCTGATTCGTTCTCACCAGTACTAAAGTCACTGTCATAGATTATCTGCGTCACAGTTCTTCATTTACATTGCATCACTATCTGTCTCACAATCATTAATAAGTTCACCGGATTCACCTTTGACCTTGGAAATCTCATCAGCACATATTACTTCATTTTCCATAATTATGGTAAATTATTTTTAACCTCGAAGTATGAAAGTCCTGAAATATCAAAATACAAGTATACAACACTAATCGCAGCAAAAAGTGACCAACTTGCAATTTTTACCAACTATGTAAAACAATAACAACATTGTGTAGTCAATATCAGATAATTATCTCAACTGACCTTCTCTCTCCTTGCCTGACTATTCATTTTCAAGCAAAACAGAATAACACATACATATGACAACGGTGCAGCATTCAGAAACAGAGTTTGCAAAGACGCAAGTTCACATCAGCGGCAACCAGGAACAGAATGTGAAACGAGAATTCCCCTCAGGGATCACGAATGAATTACATGTGTGATTTCTTTTCCTTTAGTGGACACAGCAAACCATGAACATGTGCTGTGACTGCAGGGTGGGCCTTTCACAGGCAAGAATACCTCGGCTAGGAAAGCCCCGATAGTGGTCCTCGTGCCAGGGGAAGGCAAGGAGGAAGGCAGGTGGCCGTGCGCACAGCACAGGGACCTCCCTTAGGCCATGCCCAGTTCGACGACCTGCAAGGCTGAGGCCACAGAGGGAGGGGACAGCAGGGTCGAAGGGCGGTCTGCGCGGCCGGGCTGGGACCAGGCCGCAGGGCCCCGGACTCCCAAAGGTCCGCAGAGCTCCAGTCCCGGCGGGCAGGGCAGATCTGAGCCGCCCCGACTCCCCTGGAAAGGGGGCCGGTCGTGGCTGGGGGGCCCGGCAGGTCCCACCCGCTCTTCCCACGGCGCTGGGGACGGCGGGCCAAGGGCCAGAGCGGCACGCGCGGGGCCCGCGCTCGCCCACCTTCCACCGCTCCGACCCCCAGCCCGTCTCTGGCCCACGCACGGCCCCGGGCCAGGCCCC
>NW_007232470.1:42362-51005 GCF_000164805.1 Carlito syrichta
GCCCCTCCCTGCAGCCTGCGTGCCTGGCCTCGCTACTGAGTGTCCTGCAGTGCCGGGGCCCCTCTCCCGCCGGCCCAGCGGCGATGCAACATTCCGCGAAGAGCTCCTGGGCTCGCCTTCAGCCCCCACCACACGGTGAGCGCCACAAAGGGGGGCGGCCTGCTCACCAGGGAGTGACGTCACCCAGCACAAGCAGGTGCTCAGTGAATGCTCCCCAAATCGGTGAATCACACAGCTTTCTCCTCACCGCGAGGAACACGACATCGACATCTAAATCGCTTCCGGAGCTGCGTTTCCTCCCCTAAGACTGAGAGTGCAGATCGACTTTAGGCGCGGGAAACCTGCTGCCACACACTGGCACCCAGGGGCCTGCCGAGGCGCCAGGAGGCCTGCGGTGAGCACCGGGCTGGGCTGGCCTGGTTCCTGGAGGGAGGGCAGAAGGGGAGCGCCGTGCCCCTCCCCAAGAGCCGCCAGGACACACTGTGCTCTGGCGCTAGGCAGCTCCAGGAGAGAGGGTGTGGCTTCCCGCACTGGGCGTGGGTGGCCCAGCTGCCCTGCTTGATAAGGGCCTGCAGTGTCCCCAGCCAGACCTGCAGCTTTTAGTGTTTTTCCTCTTGGTCATTTCACCACCACCCACGGGCCTGTCCACACGCAGAGGCTTGGGCAGACCTGGCCGCGGGGCGGAAACTCCTGGACTCAAGGCATTGCCAGAGCAGGTGGACAAAGGGAGACCGGGGAGGGGGTGGCCCCCGTGCTGGGGTGCTACGTGTTTAATTCCTGTGCTGCTGGCATCCACAGAGAGGGAGACAGACACAGAGAAGTGTTAAACATTTCTGAGATCACCAGAAACAGGCTCAACGCCGGATCCTTGGAGTCCTGGAGGACGGGTGTGCTGACTTCCTTGCACAGGGGTCACGGACTGTTAGGAGCCAGGCCGCGCAGCAGGAAGAAAGCAGCAGGCTAGCCTGCAAAGCTTCATCTGTAGTTACAGCCGCTTCCCAGCGCGGGCGTCACCGTCTGGTCTGACCATCTCAGCTCTGCCTTCTGTCAGATCAGGCAACATTAGACCAGATTCTCACAGAACCCTACTGTCAGCATGAGCCCTATTGTCAGCGCTGCATTTAGGGGATCTAGGGTGCATGCTCCTTGTGAGAATCTGGTGCCTGATGATCTGAGGTGGAGCTTACGTGGACCGTTGCCCTGGCACACTTCCACTGTGCATCCCCCCCCCCAAGGGAGCCACCTGCTGCCACACATGAGTGCCCTCTGACCAGGTGTCTTTATCCCGTTATCCTATTCTGGTGACCCAGTGGGCCGCTTTGGAGCCTGGACAAAGAAGAGCGTAGAAGAGGGGGAAATGCCGGTCTGGCAGTGGGGTGTAGGGCTCAGCCTCAGAGAGACAGAAGTGGGGTGCTGGTGGAGAGCATGCAGCCCAGAGGGGCTTAATTCCACCCTTTTCAGCAGGGTGTGAAGTGTGCCAGCTCGTGTTTCTTCCTAAGCCAACAACCAGTCTATAGCACTGCGCACTATCCCTTCTGCCCCCTAAGCCACACACAGAGGCCTGAGGCATCGGGGCAGCTAGAGTTCTTTCAAGGGAGGCACTGGGATGTCTGTTTCCCACCAGTCTTTGTGCCTGGGGGTAGGTCCACCATAAAGCCCTAGAGCCCACCCCCGCAGCTCAGACAACCTGGTCAGGGAGAGGAGTGTGTGAGTGGGATGTGTCCAAGTGTATGGTTCATGCACACCACAAATACTTATTAAGCGACTTCCCTGCACCAAGTATCCTATAGGGAACAAAAGGGGCAGAAATGCCTGCCCACTGAGAGACTGCAACACTGAGAGAAAAAACTGGTAGAGGAGGTAGCGAGGGAAAGTAGGCTTGTTTTCTGTTTTTCGTTTTTGTCTTGTTTTTTGCACCTTAAGATGGCTGGGGAAAGGATGGAGGCCAGGGAGCAGCACAGGCCGTGGGACACCTGAGCAGAGAGACCCCTAGGCAAGGGTGGGGGACCTCTGGAGAGAAGCAGTCTTGGCAGAGGGGAGGGCTGACAGACACCCAAGTCCCGAGGAAGGGGCTGAGAGAGCGGGAGTGGGGATGCACTGGGTGCCCAGGGGACGAGAATGACCTGGCCACCGAGCCTCCCCGCCAGCAATAAGAATTCGCCTTCGAAGTCAGGGCCCAGGGACTCCCAGACCACCAGATCGTCCTGAGTCACTCAGGAAAAACTAACTGTGCCAGACACAGCCTTCCTGGCCGACCAGCACACCCATCTCCTGGACAGGCCGCTTCCCAGTACGGAGGTCAGTGAAATCCACAGGAGACGCCACAGAGCTGGTTCGCTGGATCCAGACCTGCTCGTGGCCCACAGGGGGACGGACACTCCCCTCCCACTCAGCCCACCTGCAAGCAAGTGCCCCCAGGACGGCAGCTCTCTTTCCTTCTGCTGGGGTCATGGTATCCACCACCAGCCATGAAAGCCTGGAGGCCCTGGGAAGCCGAGGCCATGGAGCCTCAGACGCTACCGCCTTGCGCCCACAATGCCCCAACAGCAGGTGTGACTGTGGTGCCCCTGAGCTCCTACAAGGCTCCCACAGAGGGAGGAGCAAGACAGTCATCCCGTCAGCAAGTCTATGACAGAAAGCACAGTCAGAGAGCATAGAGAAATCTAATGGCCAGTTACCTTACAAAACAGTGTAAGGACGCTGTGGGTGTGTGTGTGTGTAGGACCTCTCCACCAAATGGCCTTCCTCCAAACCGACTCTGCTTCCGTGTGTGTGTGTGTGTGTGTGTGTGTGTGTGTGTGTGTGTAGGACCTCTCCACCAAATGGCCTTCCTCCAACGACTCTGCTTCCCTGACCCCTTTGGCATACTCTTCATAACCCTGCACACACACTCTCCTGAGAAATCTTTGTAAGCCCCAGGGCTCACAGACCTCTGTGACCACTCAGTGCTGGCACAGGCTATAGAAAGTCTTGGCAATTACATTAAACACTTAAGAATTAACACTAATTCTACACTATCTCTTCCATAAAAAAGAAGAGGGAACATATTCCAAATATCCCAATTCACTCTATAAAGCGAGACAAAACCAGTACAAAAACAAACAAAAAAGACAAGAAAATTACAGACTAATATCCCTCATATAGATGTAAATGTCCTGTCAACAACATATTAAAAAAACCATAAGGCCGGGCATAATGGCTCATGCCTATAATCCTAGCACTTTGAGAGGCCGAGATGAGAGGATTGCCTGAGTCCACGGGTTCGAGACCAACCTGGGCAACTTGGCGAGACCACATCTCTACAATAAATCAAAAAGTTAGCCAGGTGTGGTGGCGCACACCTGTAGTTCCAGCTACTTGGAGGCTGAGGCGGATCACCTGAACCCAGCAGGTTGAGGCTGTGGTGGCCGTGAGTGTGTCACCGCACTCCAGCCTGGGTGACAGAGTGAGACTCCAGCTCAAAAACAAAACTATATACTATGTCCAATTGGAGTTTATTTCAGAAATGCGGGGCCAGCTCAAAATCTACGATTCAATCAGTATAATCTACCACTTCAACAGACTAAAGAAGTAGCAGCACATGGTCATATCGATTGACGCAGAAACCACATGACAAATCCAAAGCCTGGTCATGATAAAGTCTCAGAAAACTAGTACTACAGGGAGCTTCCTCTGCTTGATAAAGAACGTCTGCAAACAACCCCCTCCCCCCAAAGGTCAGGAGCAGGGCATGGGTGCCCACTCTCTCTACTGCTGGCCAACACTGTACTGGCCAGCGCAGCAAGGCGAGGAAAGGATGAAAGAAAACTGTATTTGCAGTGGCAGGATAATCAACGTAGAAAATCCCAAGGAACCTACAGCGTAACTCCTAGAACTACAAGTGAGTTCAGCAAGTTACAGGACACAAGATCAACATACAAAAGTTACTGTCTTTTTTTTTTTGAGTCGGAGTCTCACTCTGTCACCCAGGCTGGAGTGCAGTGGCACACTCAGGGCCATGCCGGTGTCATCCTGTCGGGTTCAGGCTATTCTTCCGCCTCAGCATTCCAAGTAGCCGGAACTACAGGCGAGTGCTACCATACCCGGTTAATTTTTTTATTTATTGTAGACACGAGGTCTCACCAAGTTGCCCAGGCTGGTCTTGAACCCTTGGAGTCAGGCAATCCTCTCACCTCAGTCTACCACAGTGCTGGGATTACAAGCTTGAGTCACTGTGCCTGGCCCAGTTACTGTATCTCTATACTTTGGCAGTGAACACATGGAAACTGAAACTTAACTATAATACTATCTACAATTGCTCAACAAAAATTAAATACCCAGCTATAAACCTAACAAAAACATGTATGGGATTTATATGCTGAAAACTACAAACACTGATGAAAAAAACTTTAAGACTCTAAATAAACGGAGAGACATACTGTGTTCCTGGACTGGAAGACAACATGGTAAAGACTTCAATTTTCCCCAAGTTGATATGGAGGCATAATGCAATTCCCACAAAAATTCCAAGTTTTTTTGTGACTAGAGACAAGATTATTCTAAAATATATATGGAAAAAGCAAAGGAACCAGATTACCTAAGACAATCTCGAAAAAGAACAAACTAGGAGGAATTGTGCTGACTTCAAGGCTTATTATATAGCTACCGTACTCAAGACAGGGAGAGACACTCAGATGAGGAGGACAGACAGATGAAAGAACTCAGAAATGGGGTGGGCACAGTAGCTCACATCTATAATCCCAAAACTTTAAGAGGCCAAGGCGGGAGGACTGCTTGAGTTCAGGCCCAGCCAGGGCAACATAGCAAGAAGTCATCTATACAAAACAATAAGAAAATCAGCCAGGTGTGGTGGTGTGTGACTGTAGTCCCAGCTACTCAGGAGACGCAGGTGGGAGGATTGTTTGAGCCTCAGAGTTGAAGGCTGCAGTGAGCCATCCTTGTGCCACTGCACTCTAGTCTGAGCAACAGACTGAGACCCCTGGCTAAAGGGAAAAAAGAAGAACCCAGAAATTGCCCCACATGAGCAATTTGATTTTGGACAAAGTTTGTAAAAGCCATGAAAGACCCTGGCATCTTTCCAGCAAATGGTGCCCGAGAAATATAACATCCATAGGTAAAACAGTAAACCTCGAATCAAAGAAGATGTCAGGTGGCAAATAGCATATGGAAAGACGCTCAGCATCACAGGCCATCAGGGAACCGCCAGTAAGAGCCACAGTGAGATGCTGCACCATGCCTATCACGGGTCCCAAATCAGCACCGACAGCACCACACGCCATGGCTGTGGGAATGCAAAGTGTGCAGCTGCTGTGGAAGAGAGCGGGTGCCTTCTTGCCACACAATCCAGCTGTCGTGCCCCTGGGCATCGACCTCAACGAGCTGCAAACTCACGTCCACACAAAAACCCACGCGTGGATGTTTACAGCAGTTGTATTCACAATGGCCGTAACTGGGACGCAACCGAGATGTCCTTCGGTAGGAGAACGGATAGATAAACTGTGGTACACCCAGGCAACGGAACGGCATTCAGCACTGAAAAATGAGCTCTCGAGCCATACAAAGACATGGAGAAAATTTACATGCATATTACTACGGGAAAGAAGACAGCCTGGAAAAGCTACACTGTATTTTTTGAACGAGATGACATTCTGGAAAAGGCAAATTATGGAGATGGTAAAAAGACCAGTGGGTGTTGGGTTCAGACAGGGAGGGATGAGGAGGTGCAGCAAAGGGCATTCTTAGGGCAGTGACCTCTACAGGATGGCACTACGATGGCAGGTATAGGGCATTTTTCATTTATCAAAAAACCCAAGAATGGG
This sequence comes from Carlito syrichta, assembly GCF_000164805.1. Classification (NCBI taxonomy): domain Eukaryota; kingdom Metazoa; phylum Chordata; class Mammalia; order Primates; family Tarsiidae; genus Carlito; species Carlito syrichta. The sequence continues at coordinate 48,182 of NW_007232470.1, forward strand.
TCACACCAAGGGTGACTGTAAAGTGAACTGTGGCCGCTTGTCTCTAGTCCCAATCATGTCCCGTCTTGGGCATATCCTAGTGGTTTCATCTGCTTCTGCAAAAAACAGAAAAGATCCTGGCACGATGCCATGCAGGGTGAGCTTGGAAAGAAGGGATGGAGGGAGTGAGGTGCCCGCACCACCAAGGGCATGCCACAGACCACAGCAGAGACCCTGCGCTCCCCGGTGAGCCCTGCTGGCTTCTCTAGGGCAGAGGACTTGGTCTCTCACCACCCTCCACATTTCCTCATTAGCATTTCCTGTCAATTACAGCATTATGTTAATATACCAACACAGGCCACAGAACTGTCATAAACCACACTCACAAGAATAAGTGAATTTAAAAACACAGTCCTAGATCAACATGTCACACAGGAGCACACTTGCCCTGTAAGCACACAACCATGAAGAATGGATGCGCGTTCACGAGGGAAGCCGGCCACCTTTCACATCACCTCCCTATCCCAAACGACCAAGTGCAAACACACCCGGGCAGCAGGCCTTTCAGGCTCCTGACCGGCGGCCCTGGATTCCTTGGTGGTGCACAGCGGATCTTACTGCCTGCCACTCAAGGGACGGCAATCCCAATGTCTCTACAGTACGTGCAGTAGTGTCTCTGCAGCCTCAGCAGAGTGCTGGACTGCAGAGTGCAATGTGCAATGAGAGGCCCACATTGTGCAGCTGCGTGTGTGTGCACACACACAATGCACACAGCTACAAAGGCACAGCCCTGGACCAGGACACATGACCACCTCTCTCACCAGCAACCAGGGGAAGCCAACGCCATGTGGTTTCCAACATTAACACTAGACTGAGCAGCTGGAAGCCAAATCACACACCTGTGATGCCCCCGTCTGTGTCTCGAGCCAATGGAGTCTTGCACAGGAATTGGACCTGAACAGTTGGGGAAGCAGCCAGCAGCAGGGCACATGGTGGCAACTCCCTGAGTATTGTCATCCCAGTTATGACATGCTCACCTTAACTTGGCTGGTGACTTTCCGCCATTCTCTCTGGCTGTGCTAGCCTGCCTGGCAGAAGAAGTCCTTTGCAGATACAGCAGCCTGAGGGCTCAGTGGCTCAGGTGAAACAACCTTCCAGCACTCCCCAGTAGCAAAGGCAGTTCTTCTAGTCTTGGGTACCCTGTGGGGAGGCCCCACTGAGCCTGGCGTCCCAGGGACAGGCAGTTCAGCAGTTCAGACCCCTATAGAAATTCTGAGGCCTTAGGCCATTCATACAAGGAAGGAAAGTCTTAGGCAGATTGTTAGGAGAACCCTCTAGACTGCTAGAGGCAATCTAGAACCTTCACGACCTACTGTGTGACCTTGAGCAAGATGATTGTTTTCTCAATTACATTTAAAATAAAGATGATAAAAAGATACCCATTCTTTCCCATTTTACCATCTCTAAAGCCAGGGCTCTCCTTATAATTAACAGTATGGCAGCATCTTTATGGTTGTTTTTTTGAGTTGGAGTCTCTCTGTCGCCCAGGCTGGAGTGCAGAGTGCAGAGGCACGCTCATGGCCACCACAGCCTCGACCTGCTGGGCTCAGGTGATCCTTCCACTTCAACCTTCCAAGGAGCTGGAACTACAGGCATGTGCCGCCATGCCTGGTTAATTTTTCAGTTTATTTTAGAGATGAGGTCTCGCCAAGTTGCCCAGGCTGGTCTCAAGCCCATGGGCTCCAGCAATCCTCTCGCCTCGGCACCCAGTGCTGGGACTATTGGTGTCAGTCACTGCGCCCGGCCTTGTTGCAGCATTTAATAAGCAGGTTGTTTTCTTTGTAGTGAGCGATAAGACAGTGGCACATCTAGCACCAGTGGTATCTTGGGTTTGATTAAACATGGGAAGTATCTCCTTCAAAAGGTTGTTTCAGGGCCTAGAACAGGACCTGACAAGAATAAGCCCTAAGTCAGGTATGGGCGTGGGTTAAGTTTGGCTGATTCTGGCCAGTAAGGGCCATACTTAGCACCTCTGGGCAACAGTGGCCGATAGCTGGAACCCCATGGCTACAAGGAGCACGCCACGCGATCAGGGACCAGAAGAAGGGGCAAGTGAACATGCTGACAGCAGGCAGAGGCACGGTGGGGCCCCACGGGCCTGCAAATGACCTGGACAGGCAGTGACACTATTCCTGCCCTTCAACCAGAGTAGGTTGTGACCCAAGCTTCCCTGTTCGATCCCATGGCCAGGAACTACCCTGCCCAAGGCCTGCGACCAAGGAGCAACCCTGAATGCAGGTGCAGCAGCACCACTGGCCTGAGGGCTTTGGTGGCAGCTGCTTTCTTCAACCCATGGTGAGGGCAAATCTGCAGCCCACATGCTTTTCATAAATGCTCTCAGATCTTGAACCAGAATGTGTTGCTGGGGGTACTATTTCACCACAAAAATTACAGCAGCATACATGACCCTGTTGATTCAACTTTTCCAACATTTAAACAACATCTACAAATTTAACCAGGCTGCAAGCAATGCACTACCTGAGGGGTCCTCACGCAACCGGTTGGGTTTACAAAGAAACTCCTAAAACCAGGAAGTGGCGGGTCAATCTGGAAGCAGAAGGCAAACTCTGTACAGGAGAAAGGAGAAGGCTAGCTACCTGGAAGGACTAGACTGCAAGCACCCACTTCCTCTGGAGGACGGCGGGCCTGCACCCCGCAGATTAGGGAGCATTCTGACTCAGCAAAACAGGCGCGCGCGCCTGCATACATAAAAAACCGGACTGGGAGCCAAAGGAACGCGGGAGACACACGAGCGCCGGCCCCCTCCGGCCGCCGCCCCCCGCCC
>NW_007232470.1:51195-130192 GCF_000164805.1 Carlito syrichta
TGCGCGGCCCCTGCCCTGCGAGCCGGTGAGTGGGGCCCGGGAGATGGGCTGGAGCGGGCCTCGGGGGTCGCGGCTCCCGCGCGGGCGGGCGGGCGCTCGGCTGTCTCGGGCTCGCGGTCCCCCAGCCCGGCCCTGCGCGGCGCGTGCCCTGGCGGGGAGGGCGCCTGGGGAGCTGCGCTCCGGGGCCAGCGCTCGGTCATTAACCTGGTGGGGGCAGCTGGACTCTGCTGCCCGCGTAGGCGGCGCGGCCACTGGGCTTACTGCGTCCGGCAGGGCACTGATCGCGTGCTCCTGGGTCACTGTGTTTTAGTTTTCATCTCCTTTTGTGACTGACGTCTTTTAGCAAGTTCTGCAGCTCTGTGGACACGGAGATATGCAATCTGTTGTCAGTTGTCTCAGACAGCTGAGGGCATGGAAAGGCTCCTTCAGAGCGGCACTCACAGCCTTCAAAACGCCATTCCGCCAGCAACGAGAAACCCAAGAATAAGCTAACGTTATATGCGTGGCAAGTCAGTTCTGTAAGCTAAGCATTAGTCTGCCTGTCCTGAAGAAATTAGGCATGATGGTTCATCCCTGCATAGGACGTGGTGAACCTGAGCATAATTTCCTGTTTGCTGTCCAGAGCAGCATGTCACCTTCCATCCCCTCCTTATCCCTGAAGATGTACTTATTTGAGCTCTCCATGCCACTTTAAACAACCAGCTCCTATCCTAACTGAGCAGCATGCTACCAACCCCCCCCCCTTTTTGGACTATTATCAGCATCTAGTAGAGGCTAGCGTCAGTAACAAAGTGGCAAGATATGCTATCCTCTTAATAGGGGCACCCTTGGGAGTGAAAGAGGCAGGGAGAATAGTTAGACCCGGTGTGTGCTCACACTACCCAAGACCTGCTGTTTAGCTCCTGAAAGAACTACTGTGAGGTCTGGTCTCCAAACCAGAGCCTCTGATATCCTCCTAAATGAAGTAGGCCTCTAAAGATAAATGGCTTTGAAAAATAGGTGGATTTGCTGAGTGCTTCTTTAGCCCTTTAAGATAGGAAGTGGGGGCCCAAAGCCACACACAGACGCACATCCATGTGCTGTCCCGCTTCTCTAGTGCGTGTGGAAGAACCCCGAGGAGAGAGGAACACACATCTAGGGCAGAATATAGATGCAAAAGCTGACTTGGTGTCCCTGTAGCTCAACAGGCTGATGAAGAGAGAAAGGGGAAGGACATCCACCTAACGTGGGCTTAGTTTAGGATGTAAAAACCAATTATTTCACAACGAACAAATGACATACTTGCAAAGATCACTGGCTGGAAAACATGTTTGTGTAATTTGCAGGTAGGAAGAGGGCCCTGCTGTTCACCAGAGCAGGGAGAGGAAGGAGCTCCTAGGGGAACCTGCTGTGTAGCCCCTGGGGTGTTCTTGGGAAGCGTAAACAAACATAGCTTCCACCTGGCCTTTAGTGACCCAGCCATGCTGCTGCCAATACATATCAGGGCCTTGCCTTTGGAGAGGGATGTTATGGCCTAGACTATCAGTCCAGCCATGCACGTGTGTGTGACAACCCAGCAACGCTGTTTCTTGGCTGGGTCTCCCATCATCTCCCCGCTGGCTGCTCCTCAGGCCTCTGGCCTTCACTAGCCCACTCGCCTGATGAGGCAGCATCAGGCGCATCTGTCCCTGGAGTCTCAAAGGCCCAGGACCCCAACACACCATCCAGGCATCAAAGAGAGAGCCCAGTCTGGAGAGTAAACTGGTGCCAGATGGTGCCCCAAGGAGATGTCACCAAGGAGCAGCATCAGTCCCTCAGGAGCAAGTTATCTGCCTGGAGCCTCCATGTGCAAACAGAACGCCCCTGGGGCAGTAGGGGGACAGGTGAGCCAGGGCAGATGTCCTGCCCCCACGGCCCACCCTGGGGCCCTTTCACCCAGGCCAAGGAGAACTCAACCAGAAGAGTCCCCATTTTATTTTATTTATTTATTTATTTGGGTTGGAGTCTCACTCTGTCACCCGGACTGGAGTGCAGTGGCCGCTCCCAGCCACCGCAGCCTTGACCTACTGGGCTCCGACGATCCTTCCGCCTCAGCCTTGCGAGTAGCCGGAACTACAGGCCTGTGCTACCACGTCTGGCTAATTTTTGATTTTATTGTGGAGACAAGGTCTCACTAAGTTGCCCAGGCAGGTCTCGAACCCACGGGCTCAGGCAATCCACTCACCTCAGCCTCCCAAAGCACGGGATTACAGGCTGAGCCACCAAGCCCAGCTATGAGTCCCCATTTTAATTAGAACCTGAGCAAGCCGGGCAAGCAACTATTGCCCTGAGACCAATTGTGACAAGTAAAAATAACCTAGTTGGTTCCTCCCCTGGAAAGAACACCAGGCCGTGATAAGATCTGTGGCTTAGAGCACTTCCCTGCAGGTAAGAGCACACCTAGTTAAAAGCTGAAGCAGATCAGGGAGCCCAGATGGGTGCCAAGCCTTCCCAGAGACTGAAATGGAGACTGTCTGTCCTCAGTCTGGTCCTCGAATTTCCAAGGAAGCCTGTTTTGTTTCTGTTTTCCCCTGATCTCGTATACCTGGAAAGGGCATCAGCCTCAAACCAAGGTAGTCAGAGAACAAAAAGCCCATGTAACCAGCACTCTAGACAAAAGCATATGTGTCCCACCTTTTTCCAGGGAATCTAAGCCCATGGCCGCTGGTGCAGGTGCCAGCCCACTCACCACTAAGGAGCTGGATGCTTGGTCTCAGTCCCCCCACCAGTCCTCCAGCCAGCAGCATGTAGGTTATTTTCCATGGAGAAAGGGAGGCATTCTCTTTGTTTATGGTCTAAGCCAGGTTGCCTGATTCACTCTCAATACTCTGCAACTTAGAACTGCAAAAACCAAAAGGCTACAAAAACCGAAACAACCAACCCATCTACATAATGAACCGTTTCTTATCACACCCCAGGAAGGCCCGATAGCGATCAGTATGTGTAAGCTCTCACGGAAAACCTATGAAAACAGCAGCCCTTCCGGAGCCTCTGGTTCCTAGGAGCTGCATGTTAATTGTTGCTGCAGCCTTGGTCCATTACTACAAAAGGAAATAAACATCCAGGAGTCATTTTCAAAGCATTCAGATTGTTTCAGAACATTCACCCAAAGTGGAGAGCCTCAGGGTACAGGCAAGTCCTTCAAACAGAAACCTATCAGGCCCCTGGATCAGGGGCCCCTGGGCCAGAGGCTGAGGCATCTTCCCTCCCCTCCCCCATCCTTCTTAGTCGGCAATGCTGGGGCCTTGCAATTCCATTCCCACTCCAAACTAAGTCTCTCAAGAGTCACCAGTAAGACCACTGTCCTGGAACAAGAGGTGCTCGTTCTTACCCACCTACCCTCCTTTCTGGTCAGCAGGGAAATTCCATTGCCTGGCATGGGGGAAAGACTCTGATGTCATCTCATACATGCTCTTCCATGGGCTTCCCCTCCAGTGGGCCAGGCTGCCGCAGCACATGTGAATAAAAGCTTCCCCTGTGGCACAGTGCTCTGGGGACAGGGAAGAGGGACAGGCAGGCAGAGTCTTCAGCAGCATGACTGGTGGGGGTGGGGAGAGCAGTCGGGGAGGGGCTCCCACGGGTGCAGAAGCCGAAAGCAAAACAAGTGAAGCATGAAGGATGAGTGTGTGAGTGAACTGGGGGGACAAGGAAGGGCGTTCTAGGCAAGGATCGGCGTTCTAGGCAAGGATCGGCGTAGGCAAACAGCAGTGAGAAGGGATTCCCTGAAAGTCCCTGGGGCTTCACCCAGTGCAGGACGAGCAGGCTGAGCTCTGATGGGCCCTGAACTGCAGGATCAAATCTCCTGAGTCACAGAGACAGGAAGAGAAAATGCCATGGTTTTAGAGAAACTAGCTCAGCCGCGCTGAAGCAGGTGATTCCTTTTTGCTGTTTTTTTTTTGTGTGTGTGTGTGTCTGCTGGCCCTGTGCATGCTCACTCTCACATGTGCGCGCTCACACCCGGTACTTCTCGGATTCCCGGGTGGCAGGCTCCTGCCCTCCCATGTCCCTGCCCTCCCATCTCCAGAGTCTCTGCTTGGGAGCCCCACGGGAGCCCCCTTCCACAGTCACCATGGAAGGCAGCCCTGGACTGCAGGAAAATTCACTTTGCTGTGAGCAGACATTACCATCTACAGGCTGGTTTCAACCACGTGGGGCTCTCTGAAAAAGGCACAGGGAGAAAGATGCTGCCATCTCACCTTCAAACACCCGACAATGTGCCCGAACGTGGCAGTCACCTTGTTGGCAGGGATGGTGGGAGTCACCGCCATGAGTCCCTGCAGACCCAGATGTCCCTTGGTCACTGTGGGAGCCACATGGACTCCCCTGTGGCTCGCTCGGTGGTACAGGTCTCAAGAGGTCCTCAAAGTTATGAACAAGAAGGAATTCAGACCCTTGGAGCATGTCCTCGTTCTCAATCCCACATTCCTTTGGAAGCAGGAATACAGGCAGAGAAGGGAGTAGTTTCACATGAGTGAAACACCAGGAACTCACTGTGTCCAAAAGTCCAAACCCAGAACACAAAAACTTAAGTGCTTGCAAAACCCTTGAGATCTGACAGGGCAGCGTCGCCACAGCTACCACAGTGGTGGGTGAGGGCTCAAGCCTGCTTACTATCACACTGGCCCTGGCAGCTGCCCTCTCCTGGGTAAAGTGGCCCAGGGTGTTGTCATTCCCACTCTCCCCACAGTTCCCACCTCACACGTGTCAGTTCACAGATTCTGAGCACAAGGTCACAGAACAGCTGTGACTGTATTTGGGGAGGATGCTGGTGGCCCAAAGCCAGCAGCTCTGCATCCGCCGTCACCCCATCACCAGGGACTAGCCAAGGCTTAGGAAATGTGGCATCCTTCGATACTTCGCATGCATCGATTTCTTAAATCCTAACTATCTCATGAAGATTTTCCCCAATTTGAGAAAACTGAGGCAGAGACAGGAAGTTACCTGCCGAACCAGAGGCACACAACTTGTAAGCGTTAAGACCGAGATACCATTCCATTCCTGGCTCTCTGGTTCCAGAGCCCAGATTCTTTCTTGGCCACTTCCTTCACAAGAAGAAAGGGATGTGACATTTCCTTAAAGTACTTCTCACCAGTTCACACTGTCTGTCCCCAAGTCAGTTGTCTGTGCAGATGGCAGAGCATATGCGTCCTACACACACCGTCATTCACTAGGGAGCCCAGGATACAGTCTCCGTGTACAGGAGAGGGTGAGTCTGATGGGGCCAAGCCAGTGTCCAGCAGCAGAGCTGCTTTCTAAAGACAGCCGTTTCAGGACTGGTTTTGTCTCATCCTAGGCACCTGCTGTACCCTGCAGGGTTCTGTGACACGGACTTAGAAGCTCCCAAGATCCCCAAGGTGTGGAGCTCTGGCTGGGGATAGCAGTAGTTGTGCACATGTCCCTGTCTCTTTCCATCCCATCAGCCAGACCTGGTGGCACCTACCAACCAAAGTTCCACCCACTAGTTAAGGAGAACTGCACTGCTCTGCACTGCTAGCACTCACTTGGATCAGGACATGCCAGTCCCTCCAGCTCTCTGACTGGCCAGGCCTTGACAGGCCTCCCCCAGCAGCTCCCCACATGCCTCAGGAGCCCTTTCTGCAGTGTGCAGACTCTGTCAAGGGGCACAAGGGGGGTGGTGCAGTGGGACTGGCACCATCGGGCAGCCTGTTGTCGCCCAGGCCTGCCAGCACCCACTCTGGGTCCAGGGACTCCTAGGAGCGCACTGGCCCAGTGCTGCAGCCTGTCTGACAGGTGACCTCTAGGGAGCTTGGACACTTGAGGAGCTTGCACCTCTAAGTCAGGAAGACAATAATCCCCAAGCATCTGCTCAGGGCTCAGAGCAGAGCAGGGGTCTAGCCTGTGGCAGGGGCGTCCACAGTTTGCCACAGATCTGCAAGTCAGGGAGGACAGCTGCCCACACAGGTTGTACCAAATATTCCATCCCATCTGTCCCTGCAGGCTTGGGCTCATTCTTCAGTTTCTCCTTTTCAAGCTGCTCCAGCATCTCCAAGCCCTGGCCTGGGATGCGAGCTCTGAGCTAACACCCTGGCAGGAGCCCCTAAGCCCCCACACGGTCAGAAGGACAAGGGAAAGCCCGCAGGGAGGTCCGCTAGCTCCAGAGCCTTTCCAGGCTGGAAAGCTACAAGACTGGGAGGCATCCTGAAAGGTGGTAATTGGAGCCGAGCGCAGGGGTCTCGGGAGAGGACAGCTTCAACTTCCCCGCGAAAGCATGTGCAACACATGGGTGTCACTCAGCAGATGACACAGACCCTGGCAAGGACCCAGGGAGAGGTGAGCTCGGTTCATGCCGGGAAGTGGCCAGAAAACCAAGAGGGCAGGTCTGGGAGATACACAACCACCATCTGCCTGCCTGGTGTGTGGTGAGGGTGTGGCCCACCCTGTGGGAGGCAGCGGCCTTATTACAGTGCCCTTCTGACGACTCAGAGAGGGAGACGCACCGGCTGGCTGAGGTCATACACGGTCTCTTCGTTCCACCCCCAGGTCGCTTCTCTGGGCTGAGCAGCTCTGGCCTTGCCGACCGCGACCCGCTCACCTCCAAGGGAGGCCACCTGGGTCCCGGGGCGAGTCATGCTGCAGGCACACCCCGACTTCCCCAAAAGGCTTTGCATGCCTTGTAGGGGTGGAAGTCGGAGACCCGTCCCATACATCAGAGAAGCTGCGGCCCCCAGACCCCAAGGTGAGGCTGGTGCATCAGGACTCGTTCCTGATCCTGTCCTCTCAGGTTTTCTTGCGGGAGCGTCACTGCTGCCAATTCTGCCGGGATGCGCACGGTGTCCAGCAACGTCCCCCTGCTCTTCAACAGCTGCAGGGAAACCCTGAGCGGGGCTGGTGGAGGTCCTGAGCTGGCTGAGGGGCTCAGCTGCCCGCCCACCACCCAGGGTGGGGCGCACATCTGCTCAGGTTTCCTGGGCCAGTGGCACACTCTGAGAGCAAGTCTGGGCTCCGACACTGCTTGAGCCCAGCCAGCCCGCTCCTCCCCCTCCTCTCCTGCTCACCGCTGGCCCATGGACCGTAGGCCTCAATGCCGCACACACCTCATCCCCCCCAAAGGTGACCTTCAGGTGCCTACCCCGCCTGCCACCACTTGCGGGAGAGGCAGGGGCACGAGGCTTTCTTCTTAGGAGAGTGACTTAAAAGACAAAAGAAGAAAGAGAGGGCATAGGGATCACATTTATGTAGTCGAAGGGCTTGTTTGTAGGGAAAATGAGTGATGTGTCTTGGACAGCCTGAGGCCCAGGCGGGGCTCTGGCTCCCTCACCTTCCCAGCCAAGATGCCTGGTGCCTACTTCACCGAGACCCCTAGCCCACCCCTCCTGACCCAGGGGCCAGCATCACTGTCCCTTTAGAAGCCCTGGTGCTTGCTCTAGGCTGAGCAGATGGCCTCCTCTGAGGACTGCCGCTGACTTGCAGCATGCTGGCTCAGCTGGGACACTGCAAAGAGGGCAGGAGGGTGGGGCTGGGCCTGGGCGCTCAACCTGAGAAGGGCCCAGATCTTGGTGCCTCCCCTAGGGAGGGCTGTGGAGGCTGCTGGCTGTTGCTGTGGGTGCAGACTGTGTGGAGGTGGCAGGTTCTAAAGGAATCATGGGGGAGGGTTTCAGTCGTGAGAGGCAAGTGGCAGGCATGGGAGGAAGGTGGCTCAACCAGTCAGGGTGGCTGTGGAGGAGCAGGGCCTGGCCAGCAGGTGTGGGAGGAGGGGATGAGGAAGGAGCAGCTGCGGGATGCCTGGCCTGGGAGGGAGGGGGCAGGCGGAAGGGAGCCTACAATTTGGGGAGAAGCTGGGTGGGCAGTGCTTGGCGACGTCACTCCCATCGGATCCTTGCCAGTCACGGGTACTGCAGCAGGTGGCAGGGGCCTTGAAGTTGAAAGGGGAATCTTGCCACTTGGCAGACAGCTCTCCAGAGAAGAGAGGGCAGGCATCGGTACTCCACACTCCAGCCCGGCCCGGAGACGCGGCCCCGGCACTGCTCTCTCCCATGTCTTGCAAAGAGAGAAGAAAGACACAAGAGGGACCTTCTGGAATCTTCCATCACCTTGACCAACTCAGGCTTCCATGTTGGGCAAAGAGCCCACCTGTGATGAGACTAACTTGGGGGTCTTCTCCCAACCTCCAAATCTCCCACCATCTGGTTCCAAATTCTTCTTTCTCATAAAGGAAGTTAACAGCGAGCTTGGCCAGCTGGCAAGACAGCCCAGCGTGGGGCTTGGGCCGGAGGGCAGAGCCAAGTCATTGTTCTCAGGTTCAGGATGTTCTTCTTCCCCAAACAACCACGGGAACAGGAAGCCTGTGCACAGAAGTGGTGGCCCACGAGAAAACGGGAACCTCAGAAAGGCAAGGGTTCCCAGCAGCTCTGCTCTCTGCCCATGCCTGGCCAGGCTCCCACTGTCGCTTCTCTGTGGCCACAGAAGGCACATGGGGCCTGGGCCACTAGCCCTCCCCTGGGTCACAGGTGCAGCCACGGGTCTAGGAAGCTTGTGCAGAGCAGCACCTGGCAACCGAGCAGGACAGGACTCCCTGTCAGTGCGCCCGACTCCCTCAGTTGCCTGCGTGTGGCCTGGCTACTCGCTCGGGGCCCACATCACCAGTCGCCCTGGGGTTAGGAGAGACAGAATGCTTGCTGGCACAATTTGCTGAGCCCTGCCCACAGCTCCCACCGACTGCACCAGCAGGCTGCAGCTCTGAGGGTGCAGCCGGCTGCTCCCAGCCTTCAAGACGTCCCTCTCAAGGTGCTCAGCCCCTGAGCTACAGCCAGCAGCCTGTGGCAGGACGGTCCTCGGGTTGGCTCCCCCAGTACACTCACAGGGACCACTGTCCCATGATGAGCCCCCAGGAAGGAAACAGGCCTCGGCGACGTCTTCCTTCTCAGGTAAACCAGCTGAGAGCAGTTTCCTTCGTGCTCAACGGACCTGCTTTCTTCCCACTCCTCACAAGCGCCTCACACAGCGAGAGGCTCATTTTCTTAACTATATGAACATCCCCTGCGATGCTGGCCACGAAGCAGCCCACCTCCTGCTGTCACCTGGCTTCCAAGGCCACTAAGTGATACCGGCAAGAGAAGGTGTCCTCCGGGGAAGAACGAACAGAAGAGCAAAGTATGTGGTTTTTAGATGGACTGAAAATGAATGAAAACAGACACCTTTTAGCTTATAATCTTCACATGAAACAAAATTACCCTTGCAACTGACATGTTATAAACTGTACACAGGAGCTGCCTCTAGTTTTAAAAGTTCATAAATTCTTCAGTATTTGTTGGTACCTGCCAGAAAATAAAAACGCGATCGTGTGTGTTTTCAAGCTAATGCCTGAATAGGCTTCCTCACGTCTAGGCCGGTGCTAGCGTGCGTACACACATACAGAGACACACACGCACGCACACACAGCTGCTCTGGGGCAACTGGGCCAAGGCCGTGCTAGCACGTGAGTGCCTGAAGGAAATGCCAAACAGATTTCACTCCACGTGATGATCTCCCGAGAATCAAGCCATTCTTAGCCCCGCACGGCCCTGACGCTGGCTGCCTCTGGCACGGCCTCACCTCAAGCAGGCATTAGCAGTCCAGGCAGCTCTTGTCTCAGCTGCCTCAGAGGGCATGGCTGTGGGCACAGGCCAGCCACCACAAGTCTGCCCTGTGGGACCAGCCTCGGGTGGGAAGGCTCGGCGTGCATGGCCAGCCCGGCTCTTCTTGCCCTGTGGATGTGACAGTCCTGTACGGGGCAATGGGAGCGTGCATGGGGACGCCGTGGAGTGCACACCTCCTGCTCTGTTTTCTGGCCCCGCCTGCCTGCGCCTCAAAGAGCTCTCTGTGCTCAGAGCTGAGTGAGCACAGCCAGGACTTCTCTCTATGGTAGACGTTCGGTGAGGTCCAACTATTTTGTCCTCAGTCTACAGACAAATGACTATTTGTTTATTTCCTCAAGGAACACAGAACTTTGTAGTTGAATGTCTCAGACTCAGTGAGCGTCAGGGCCCGGGGCAAGTCCCTGCCCGACCTGCCTCCAGGGTCCCTGTGGGACGCTAGTGCCCCGTGAGCAGGGGCGGCAGGAAGACACCGCCTCTACCTTGAACTCAGCCAGGCCTAGGAACCGGAATGCTGGTGAAGGCCCAGGCGAGAGAACTGCACAAGCCTGAACCCCAGCTGCCCATCCAAGCACAAGCTGGAAACTGACTGTAAACAGAGAGAGGGTGGGGCCACGGCGCCTGCCAAAGGAGGCAGAGACTTGTAAGTAATTTACTAGGGAAAAACAAGCAGCGTGCTTGCAGGCCAGCTGCACATGCCGGTGTCCTGTACACAGGCATAGAGGGCTCGATGGCACGGGGCAGCTGAGGAGACCATGGATGTATTCCATGGTCTGGACAGCCCTGTGTTCCAGCGGTTGCCTCGGCCCAGTGATGCAGCTCCCTGACAGGGTCTGGAGTCCATGGCACAGAGAAATGCGAGACAATAAATAGAGGTAAGTGTTCAACAGCAGGTGTACCCAGTGGTGGCTGAGAGCTGGCTGGGCAGGAGGGCAGACACTGTGGGAGAGGGGGCTCCATGTGATCTGCTGCCCACAGGCAGCTTTACATGGCAGAGAAAAAGGGCTGAGCCAGAGCAGAACTGAGAAGGACCCGGGCCTTGAGCAAGATCTGTTGGGTGAAGGCAATGTGGCCAGTCCGTGGCCTTCTCGTAGATAAGCTCAAGGACACAGTGCTAGTCACGTGGCATGAGGGCCCTTCCTCTTCAGAGGAACTTGCAGACCTCACAGTCCTTGTCCCCATAGTAAAACACAAATCCTGGGGTCCTTGGGAACCATGTAAGGCCAGGCCAGTGGCAGTGTGGCCGGAGCAAGCACAAGGTACTCTGGAGTGGAGACACTCAGCTCACTGGCACCCACTTGCGGTGGCCCCGGGATGCACTATGTTTCCTGGGGACTTGCGGCCAGTGGGGTCTAGCAGATGCTGCCCTGAACTGTGGGTTTCTGCTCAGTCTCCAGTGACCAAAGCTAGGCAGGGGCTGAGGTGGGGGAGAGATGCCGCCATGGAGGCTGTTCTGCAGCCAAGATTGGAGGGAAGGCTATGGAGCAGGCCGGAGAAACCCAACGGCCTGACCCACGCCACCCTGGTTCAGCTAAGAGGGACAGGGCAGTCGCCCTACCCGGCTCTTGGAAGGCAGCGCTCCTGATGTTCCTGTCGGTGCTCGTGCTGTCCCCTGGGAGGGAGCAGCCCCTCGAGCGGATGGTCCCGGCAGAGGCTTCCTGCCCAGCCTGGGAGGCACTAGCCAAGACATGTTCGTGAAAGGACGGACGTGCCGGCGGGTGAGCAGCAGCTGCCTGGATTTCAGAACGAGGTCCCCGGTGCGAAGAACAAACACTTCCTGGGAGTGATGGGATTGGCACACATGGCTGGGCGGGCCTGGCAGTGGCCTGACTCCGAGCACCGTCAGAAGCTCAGTCATCTCAGCTGCCAGGTGGCGTTCATCAGGATTGAACAACGGCCGCACTCGAGTCCCTCCCATCCCGTCTGAGGGCTGTGGCCACCCATCTGAAGAGGAAATGCTGCCCTCTGCCCACCCACCTCTGCTGTGCGCTAGGGATGTGTGCGGCACTGCTGGCACTGGGAGAGTCGCCACCATGGAACAGAGCTAATGCTCTGGACTCTTGGACTCTTCCGCGGTCTTCATCATGAGCTTCCCTCTCTGGCCCCCGCCCCACCCCCGGTCCCATGTGTACCATGGGTCTCGTGGTGGCGGGACGTCCCTCCTGGCTCACCGCACAGCTCAGCACGGTAGCCAGTCGCCTGCCAGACGGGCAGTCCAGGTTGCAGGGCAAGCAGCATGGAGGAGGCCAGACCTCTGCACGCATCACAGGCCTCCTCGTTCGTTCCTGTGCAGGAACACGTGTCCCTGCAGCTCTCACACCGCTTTCTGTGTTACTCCAGAGCAGGAGGGCTGGCAGGCCAGACTACCACGTGAATGTGAGGCTCTCCCGAGAAACAGAACTCCTGAAGCACGCTTACTACGGAAGGAGGGAATTGCTTCTTTAGGTCCCGGTTCCACCTGCCAATTTCCCCTTCAGTTCCATCAAGGATAGCTGTGTTCCCAGAGTCTCCCTTGGGTTACAACCAACAGCCACTCTGTCTTGAACCACCTGGTGGGAGGTAGGGAAGCACGATACCATCCATCCCTCAGTGCCGGCAAGATCCAAGTACCCACAGGCACAAGGCAAACCTCAGGTATCTCAGGAGTAGGACTATCCAAGCAGGTCAGCGCAGGCACCAGGCTTCATGGCAACCCTGTGGAGTGTAGGCTATGAGCGCACACGGTGCACTGGGCTCCCTCCTCTGGAGAAAGTATGGGCTTTCTCCAGAGGGGCAGCCCTTCCAGCTCGGCCTGTGTCATACCAGAGCTTCTGCTCATGCACCGCCCACGTGTCTGCTTCATAAGGTTCCCATGGGCCACCGCACTCACCTTCCTGCTCTGCTCAGTGGCTACACGGGCAGATGTGTCCTGTGTTCCACCCAATTATGGCTGCAGAGGCCACACCAGGCAGGTGCTCAGCACATGCCAGTTATAAGGGAGCCAGGCGGGGACAACTAATGGTGCAGGGGAGGCTAGAGCACCCACTGCTGACAGGTGGCATAGGGGGTTCTGGCCCCAAAGAGCCCAAAGCCAGGAGGACAAGTGAGCCAGAGAAATTCCCCACCCTGCCAGGGGCTGCGGAGGAGCATGGGCAGGTCAGGCTGGCCTGGACACAGGAGTGGACGCAAGGCACTCACTGGACAGTGTTTGGTTTGCAGGAGCTTCCTGGACACATCATCCACAACAGCAGGTCCTTGGATACCAGCGCTACAGGCAACATCACGTCATTGTAGTGTTGATGGGGGAAAAAATCAATTGCCAGCCAGGAGCACCGTCTGTGTGAAGTCTGCACATTCTCCTGGCATCTGTGTGGGTTTCCTCCCACACCCCAAGGACACATACATTAGGATCACTGGCATGCCCACATGGTCCTTCGTGAGTAAGTGCGTGTGAGTCCCTGTGCTGGGATGATGGCCTGGCCAGGGGCGGTAACCACCTTGCACCTGAGCTCTGGACACCCACGACCTTGAACTGGAATCCACAGATTGGAAAATAAACAAACGGATGTAAATTATTTTAAAAATGGAAACCTGTGACGTCTATGATAATCATACAAACGCAGAACAATAAAAAATGCAGACAAAAGCGCTCGCTGAGCCACCACTTTTTGCTCTTGTTGGATTGTGAACTGTGGTGGGAGGAAGGGCTCCTGATGGTTTTCACTTTGCAAACATTTATTCCTGGACTTAACCATCCCCGCCACTGCTGACCCTCACTGAGTCACCAAAAATCGGGTAAATAGTGAACTTACTGGGTTTTTTTTGTGTTTTTTTTTTACTCTGTCTTGCATGTGTCTGTAGCTCAGGGTCTAACACTAGACGTGTTCTGCATCTCTACAGAGAAGTTTGGTGATATTTTGTGACCGGACAAATGCTGTGGGAACGCAACCCTTGTTTATGTCAGTTACGTGTGATGAACTTGGTTTCATTGTGTGTCATTTCACTTGAAGTCACAGTTTCCAAGAACCTGCCAGACTTAGTTAAGTGAGGAAAAACAGGATCAGGGAGCCTCACCATGGCTGCTGAAATTACCGTGGAAAACATGTACTCATCTGGTCAGACACCTTGGCCTCAGTGTCTGACCCCTTGCTGTGAAGGTGCCTCCCAGTGTTTCTGAGTTCTCCAGTCGATGCCCCGGGAAGGACATGCACTGACCCCTGCTCCTTCTCTCCACAGGGTCACGGAGGCTTGCTGGCCACCATGTGGGACTGTGACTGGCTCAACATGACAGGCCAGGCCGAGGAGCCGCCTGCCTGCCAGGACCTGCAGCTTGGGCTGTCCGTGCTGTCGTTGCTGTGCCTGGTGGCGGGTGTCCCCGTGGGCCTGTGCTACAACGCCCTGCTGGTGCTGGCCAACCTGCTCAGCAAGAGCAGCATGACCATGCCAGACGTGTACTTCGTCAACATGGCTGTGGCGGGCCTGGTGCTTGGCGCCCTGGCTCCCGTGCACCTGCTCAGCCCCCCCGGCTCCAGGTGGGCCCTGTGGAGCGTGGGCCACGAGGTCCACATTGCACTGCTGATCCCATTCAACGTGTCCTCCCTGGTGACCATGTACTCCACTGCCCTACTCAGCCTCGACCACTACATCGAGCGGGCACTGCCACGGACCTACATGGCCAGCGTGTACAACACCCGGCACGTGTGCGGCTTTGTGTGGGGCGGGGCCTTGCTGACCAGCTTCTCCTCTCTGCTCTTCTACATCTGCAGCCACGTGTCCTCCCGGGTCCTGGAGTGCGCCAAGATGCAGAACACAGAGGCTGCCGATGCCATCCTGGTGTTCATCGGCTACGCAGTGCCAGCGCTGGCCGCCCTGTATGCACTGGTGCTCCTCGCAAGGATCCGCAGGGAGGACACGCCCCTTGACCAGGACGCAGGGCGGCTGGAGCCATCAGCGCATCGGCTGCTGGTGGCCACTGTGTGCACACAGTTTGGGCTCTGGACGCCTCACTACCTGACGCTCCTGGGGCACACAGTCCTTGTGTCACAAGGGAAGCCCGTGGACACACACTACCTGGGGCTGGTGCACTTTGCAAAAGACGTATCAAAGTTCTTGGCCTTCTCGAGCAGCTTTGTGATGCCGCTTCTGTACCGCTACATGAACAAAACCTTCCCCAGCAAGCTCCGGCGGCTCATGAAGAAGATGCACTGTGGGCACCGGCACTGTGCCCAGGACCACGCGGGGGTCCAGCAGGTGCTCACATAGGTGGCAGTGCAGCCCAGCTCCCTTGGGAGTCAGTGATGTTCTCAAGATCCTGGTCCTTCCCACCCAGGATAAGCGGAAGTCCCGATGGATGCAGAGCACTTTGTAACCGTGGACATGCCGTGCCTCCCTCCCTAGAGAGATGCACTGATGTGAGGATAGCACAGGGTATTCCTGGAGTTTTCTGTGTCTTCCCCAAAAGGCCACTCTTGGGGAAAGGCCATGGCCACAGCCAGAGGTGTCTGGCGGGAAGCACCAGCACGTTCCTGTCGACTCGCGCCTGTGTGCCTCCTACACACCTTTGTGGTCCCTGGTCCTCGGAATGCGTCTGCCATGGTTCGTTGCCACTGGGCTTCAACATGAAGTGATGAAAACCTAATGCCAGTATTTACACCTTGTTTGTTATATTGTTAAGACATCTGATCCCTCCTCGCTTTTTGTTTTATAAGATGTCTGATAGAAAAATGACAGGTATTAAAATGAAGGACACACTCAAAGAAACACTGACCTGTGGCCGGGCGCTGGTGGGGCCCTATTGCGTGTGCCATCATGCCCACTCAAGCTCTTGTAACAGTTCCCAGAAATGCCTGAGGCATGGCTGGCTTAAACAGGATAGTTCACTGGCACTGACGCTCTCTCCCTAGCCACCAAATGTCCTTGACCCCTCTGCCCCCCCTCAGATAACACCCACCGAATTTTTCTCAGTGTGCATCTGTCCTAAATCAACTCCCCAAAGTGTGCACAAAACTAGAGTATAAATAAATGAAGAAAGAAAAATGCTGTTAGGATTTCTGACTTAATACCAAAGCTCAAAGGGGCGAGAACGGATGTCTAGTGAAGTGTCACCAGAAGTCTTGAGGGAGGAACAGGACGCAGTCTAAAGCAGGGCTACCCAAGAGGCCCAGGAGCGGCCTGTTCCACCAAAAGCTGCCCTCCCTCATGCCAGGCACAGAGGCACCTCCGACCTTGCTATAGACCCTGGCTGTCCCAGCATGTTGCAGACATCTACTTCAAAATGTGGACAAGAGAAGAGCCCCCATTCCTCACACCATCTGCTCACCTCTACCCCTATTTTCTAGAATTAAGTTATGGGTCCACAATCCCCTAGGCCCCAATTTTTCTATTTTGATGGGGGGGGCATGTACAGGTTTCTTACATAGGAATATTGCATGATGGTGAGGCTAGGGGTGCCACTGAACCCAACATGGCAGTAGTTCTAGTTTCTGATGCCAAAATCCAGAAAGCTCTGGAAACAGGAAGATATGTTTCTCCAAGTTGGCAGCAGTCCCTGACCTGAAGTGCGTGGGCCATGAGGCCACCCTGACCCAGCATTTCTACAGGAGGGTGAGTGTGGCTGTGGGGGACCACCCCAGGTCACTGTGTTCTGTAACACACACGTTTCCTTGTGACACTCTGAAAATCTGAATCCTGAAACAGACCTGGCCCTGAGGACAGACAGGGGCTCTGTTCTTTGTGGCCGTTGACACAGGGACATTACACTCTGTTTCCTTGGGAAATTCAGCCACAAGTTAGTTGTATTATTGAATGTGGGCAAACTGTGTCTCCCCAGAGCACGGCATGATGGGACAAGCGTTCGCCTCGTGAACTGCAAACACACACTGGGCGCTATGGCTCCCGGGCCAATGTCTGCCCTTGGGAGCTGGGAGCCTAGTACACTGGAACAGGTCTATGGAACCCTTTCTCAATCCGCTGGAACAGAGAACTGTTTTCTGAGTGGCTTCTGCTGGTTTTTTGTTTCAGGCATGCCAGAGTCTTGTTCAAGCCTTTATGGCGGTGCAGGTCGACCTCTATCTTGCTTCTCAAGCACAGAGCAGAGACGGAGAGGTGGTGTCTCAGGACAGTTGTGGGGGTTCCATCTCCCCGGTTGTGCTGTAAAACCACAAAGTTCTGCACGGAGACGACGACATGAGCCTGCAGATTCTGGCCAGCCCACACACAGCAGCTGGTGCCTCATCATCTGTCACTCCCCTGCTAGGGTGAGCAGGACGGGGCGAAGGTCACGCCAAGGGCAGCCCTGCTCTCCAGGAGGCTGGTCTGTGGTGGAGGCCCTCTCCCTCATGGGTCCTCTCTACACACCCTTGGCTCCAGGCCCCACAGCATAGGTCAGGGGAGGCATGGCTCTGCCTCTGCCCCAGAATTCCTCCATCCAGCAGGTCTCCCCCAAGCTAAAGAGTAAGGGTCCTAATGTTTTTTTGAACTTCTCAGTAACTTTGGGTACAAACTGGCTAATTTCTGGGGGCCTGCTGGGGAGACTGGGAGAGTCCCTGAGGCCTCATCATCAGCATGCATTTCCACACCCCACTCTGCTCTGCTGGTGATGGAGGGACCCCAGGGACACCCCACAACCTGGTCAGTACTTCCTGGTGGAACCACACGCAGGGCAAGCACAAGCCTCCAGGGCAGACCCCCCCTCCCCAAGACCCTCTCCCATGCTGGATGGCCACATCTCTGCCTCCCTCCTATTCACCCCAGTCTCCTACCAGCCTCTGCAGCTGCTCCCAGCAAACGACATGATCTACCCTTCCTAGGACACCTGCTCACCTGTGCCCTGTGCTGATGTCACCTCAGCATCTGACAGGCCTCCACACTGCTTCCCTCCCTGGGTATTTGATTCCCAATACTTTCGCCTTGCCACCAGAAAAAATGAGAAGAATTTGAGCTGCTCACAGGAGAATAAGGAGTTATTTGAAAAAAGCCAAAGTAGATTGGGAACTCAATCTTCCATTTCTTTCTTTTTTTTTTTTGAGTTGGAGTCTCACTCGGTCGCCCAGACTGGAGTGCAGTGGCCACTCCCGGCCACCGCAGCCTCGACCTGCCGCACTCCGGCGATCCTTCTGCCTCAGCCTTCCGAGTAGCCGGAATTACAGGCGCGCGCTACCACGCCCGGCTGATTTTTGATTTATTGTAGAGATGAGGTCTCGCTGCCTAGGTGGGTCACGAACCCGCGGGCTCAGGCCATCCACTCACCTCAGCCTCCCAAAGGCGCGGGATTACAGGCGGAGCCACTGAGCCCGGCAATCTTCTAGTTCTTCACAAGTTTGCAAGATACCAGGATGCAGGTTTTTAAAAGTTTTATGTTCAAGGATCATTAATTTTGCTTATTAACACTTCTTGACTATTCTAATTTTAAAAACTGATCATCTTGTGTTTGTTTATCCACAAAAAAGCCTTGCCAAGGTTCCAAAAAGTAAGTTTAATCTTGGATTAACTTCATTAAAGGTTATAAAATTTATTGTATGAAAGTGGATCTACTGCTAATTGTAGCAGATATATTAAGAAAGCAACAAACTTTTTTATAAAAAACATTTGACAAGGGATAAGCCAGGAATAAATTTAGGTGTTAATTACGGGTCAATTTACATTCTGTAATGTAAAACCAGTTGGTGGCCTTCTAATTTCTAGTTTACCTGAAGTGCTATGACTGTGAAAAAGAAGAAACTGCTGAAGAATATCTCATACATTTGAAGACTATTATTTGATATGTATTACCTAATTTCCGCATTCTTAAAACGTGCATTTCTAGGAATCTGTGATGTTCATCAGAAAACCAGCACAGAGGCACTTCAGGAAGCTGAGACAGGAGGACTGCTTAAGGCCAGGAGTCTAAGACCAGCCTGAGCAACATAGCGAGACCCCATCTTTACCAAAATTTTTTAATTAGCCAGGTTGAGTGGTACATATTTGTAGTCCCAGCTATTCAAGAGGCTGAGGCAGGAGGATCACTTGAGCCCAGTGGTCAAGACCACAGTGAGCTATGATGGTACCCCTACACTCCAGCCTGGAAGACAGAGCAAGACCCTGTCTCTAAAAACAAAAAACAGAAAGGAAGGGAGGGAGGGAGAAAGAAGGAAAGAAAAAGAAAGGAAAGAAAAAGAAAACCAGTAGAGAAAGTACCAAAAAGTGGTTATTTCCCCTCAAGTTACAAGTCTCATCTGTCAACACTTTCAGATACCTCTCTGCATGCAGTTCCTCCATATAGAAATCATATCAATGCAGTAAGCCAGAGGTCACTCAATTCCACACAGTCCTGCAGCTGCTCCAGACCAGTGAGTCTGGAGGGAACCTCTCCAGTACATTTAGAGAAGTCACCACTAAGGCTGGCAAAGGTCAGGCCTTACCACTACTGTAGATGTGACCCTCCCCAGAAAATATGAGTCAAATAATGTGACTGCACCTCAAGGGCCTCCAGAGTGTCTGGAGGGTCCGAGTGGCTAACTGAACAGCACAGAGCCTCCCGCAGGCCCAGAGTGTCTGGAGGGTCCGAGTGGCTCTCCTGAGGTTTCGGCAGATGTGGACATAGCTGCCCGGCTCCCCAACCTGCTGCAGCAGAGGCACCTCCGACCTTGCTCTAGAACCCTGGCTGTCCCGGCATGTTGCAGACATCTACTTCTGGCACTGCTCCGCACACAGGACGCACTCAGCCAAACTAGGACGTGAAGGAATGAGTGACTGTCTAGGAGTGAGACATCGTTTGAACATACCTATCTCGTGTTAATGTAGAATGCACAGCTTAAGAGCACTTAGGAGTGCGGGGTTCTTGAGTAAGCGCCTGGGGGCTGCCCTGTGCCCAGCCCTTCCCACAGCGATCCGTGCTGCAGCAGGCACAGCCCAGGACTGGGGTCGGAAGCACCGAATCCCAGCTGTGCTAACTGAAGATCAGAGAACCTCCCCGGTCCTTGTGTTGTTTTTAAGCTTTTAATGATGGAGTGGCCTGAGAGGAGGAAATGGGATGTACCCCCCCCAGCTCCTTCCCTAAGCATGGACACATGGCTAGGCTTGCCCCATCCGTGTCTCCCTTGACCCAGCTGGGAATGCACTGCTTTTATGGAACACCCTGGATTTTCATCACCAGGTTGAGGAGTCCCTCCTGGAACGTTCTTCCCCTACTGAACCCATGGTTTAGTAGCAGCCACAGGAAACTCCCTGCTCCTGGGGTCTTCACTCCTGCCTGCCAAT
Organism: Carlito syrichta; assembly: GCF_000164805.1. Taxonomy (NCBI): domain Eukaryota; kingdom Metazoa; phylum Chordata; class Mammalia; order Primates; family Tarsiidae; genus Carlito; species Carlito syrichta. The sequence goes on from NW_007232470.1 coordinate 71,022, forward strand.
GCTGATCATGCCTTCTGAAGCAACAGAGCCAGGACAGTCCGTTCCATGTGCTAGCCGCTAGCCCTCATGAAGTCCCACAGGGTGATCACGTTAATCTCAGAAGCAGCTGAGCGCCTGTGATGGACCAGGCACACCAGGAGGTGCACTCGAGACCTTCGGCCTCACCAAGGCCTGCAGGAGGCTCTGGGATGTTCGCTTAGCGGAGAGGAGACAGAGACTGCCGTGCCTGCTGCGCCGCTCGTGTGCGGCAGGGCCAGTGTGACTCAGGAGTGCCTGAGCCATCCTCTACCCTCTTCTCCAGGCTCCTCACCCTGCGTCTGACGGCGTCACTCCATGCCAACTCCTATCCTGTGCAACCACTCCGCTGGCCAAGAAGTGAGCTCAAGCAAAGCCTTGGGGTACACGCAGGAGGCATTCTGAAGACTGGGGAGGCCTGGGGTGGGGGAAGCCAGTGGGCATCCAGGAGACAGAACTGAGCTCTGACTTTTCTTCTAGTCCCGACCTAGGCTGTCTTCGCCGCTCTCCTACCTCATAATGTGTCCTAAGAGGTGAGTTCACCTTTGCCTGTTTGGGAGCTTACACCCTCTTTCTGCTGTCCAGTGCACTACAACGTCAACACATCACAGTCCACCTGCTCACACAGCTGCTGGTGGACACCAGGCTATTTCTGACTTCAGGCTTTGGTGACCAGCGTGGCCCCGTGTGTGCTGCCTCGGACTGCCGTGTCTCTCAGCGGCCACCACGTGCACAGCGCCCCCACCCCACCGTGGAGTGCGCCTCGGGGGCAGAGTCACCTTGGCCTAGCTGGACCCTCTGCTCTGTTCCCTGTCAACAGAAGGACCAGTCCCACGACACAACGGAAGTCAAGCAGAGCTCTACTGAGTTCTGCTTAGAGGATACACACCCTGGAAAGCGGGCCATTCTGTCCTTTAAATGTGGAGGGGGAGGAATACTGACCACACTAAAAAGTGGCAGCACTTAAGGGGAGGGAATCATTTCAGCTATGTCACAATACTCCCAGCTGTTTGTGCCAAAAGCAGTGCGTACGTGCAAGTGCACACATGTTCACAGCCATGCACACGCATGTTTTACACAATTGCACATACACACATGCAAGTGTTTGCACCACCACCAACACACACACATACACACACACACAAGTGCATGTTTTCTTACCAGGAATGACGTTATGGGAAGAGACTCCACAAGTGTCAGCTGCAAGAAGGGAGATGCCCAAGAAGGAAGGACCGCCTATGTCCCCAGAGGGCACGGTGCATGTCAGGACTCTAGGCAGCATGGCAGTCTTAGGAGAACCATCCTTCCCAACAAGCAGGAGCCACCTCGAATGCGGTGCCCACCCCAACCCACACTGCTGCAGGTTGGCTGCTGGGCTCCTCATAGGACTTAACATGATGTGGAGACACTGCTCTCCTGCCGGGCCCAGCTCCGCATACTGGGTAACCCATGCCAGGCCTTAGTCTCTTGAGTCTGTTTCCTCCTCTGTGAAATGGGGCAGTGTGGAAACCAAGCCGACAATTCTGGAAAGCACTTAGCAGAGACCAAGCTCCTGGAGGAGCGTGAGCATGGCGAGCGTGATACGCATGGCCCGGCTTCTCAGTGGGACCTCCCATTCTCATTCTGCACAGGTTACTGTGAGAAGGAAAGCAGCGCATGCAGCAGCCAGGGCGCAGCTCCACAGCAGAGACCTCAGAGTCCCAGCACCTGGTGGGCATGCACCTGCAGCTGACAAGGGCAACGTCTAGGCCCTGTAGGACGCTGGTTGGATGTGGGGCTGGCAGAGCCCTGAGGGACCACCCCATTGAGCTCCTCGGATGTGCGGGAGGCTGACACCAACACCCAGAGGGCCTCACAGCAGTAAACAGCCCTGCCACCAGGATTCTAGGCTCCAGAAGTCCACAGCCCTGCCCAGCACATGGGGCAGGGAGGGTCCAGGGAGAGGGGCATCCCAACAGCCGGGCCAGATGAGTGACACTTGATTCTTTACTTAAAACTACCGAAAGGATCACAGTGTTCACTGTATTTCCCAGACTTATTTAACCACCGAACCCTATCTTGGAGTATCTCAGGTACTAGGGTTCCTCCCAGCACCAGTTTGAGAAACATTAAAGCTCTAGGCAGAAAGGAATCTTGGGCTCTAGACCAGCTTTGCCACAACCCAGTTCTAGGGCCTCATGACATCCCTAGGCCTCTCTCCAAACCAGAGGCTGGACGGGCCTGGCTTCCTGCTCACATCCTACCTACTGGCATGCACAGGGGAGGGGGAGGGTAAGAGCCTGTGGTGGCTTTGTTCATAAGAGCCCATATTGGAAACAACCCAGTGGTCTGTCAACAGGTGGACAGAGAAACATATGTGGCTCTTGGGCCAGGAGAATGTGACTTGATGGTAAGAAGGAATAAATGGCACATGGCACATGGACAGGCCTAAGAAGGAATGATGGACACACACAGCACACAGACAGGCCATGGAAGGAACGACTGGGGCGCACACAGCACATGGACAGACTGCAGAGGAACTACTGCCCGCCGCACATGCAGCACATGGATCGGCCTCAGAAACATGATGCTGAGCAAGAAGCCAGACGCAAGCAAGTGCACACTCGGGCGCCAACTTACACGTTCTAGAACAGGAAAAACTAATCCATGGGGACAGAGCAGATCAGAGACAGCATCTGGGTGGAGTGGAGCAGCAACAGGTGCAGGAGAACTTTCTGGAATGACGAAAGGGGCTCTCTCAGTGGAGTGTTGGTGAAACAGGTGTGTACACCTTCAAGACACATCAACGTGGACACCTGAGGTCTGAGCACATCACTGTGTGTAGATTACATCTCAACATTTCATGAGAAAAGGGGGCAGGATATTGATTTTTATTTATGTATGTATTTATTTTCCTTTACATACACAATGCAAGATGACAGCAGGGGACTTTTAAAACCCCCCACCCAGAAGCTCTCTTCAGGGACTCGCACCATTAACACTGTGTGAGCCCTGAAGCGAGATGCTAACATGGAAAACGCTACACAATTCAAAGTGCTGAGCACATCTGAGCTGAAAGCAGCTGTCCCAGCCTCAGGGAGAGCCTGCTCTGGGGCTCCCTCCAGTGGCCACTGGGGGAGCTTCACCTGCCAGGCCGGCCAGGCCAAGGACCCAGCACAGCCAGAGGTCAGCCCCACCTGCCCCAAAGCAGTGGCCCGCCCATCTGTGCATGCAGCAAGAAGACCCCGCCTCTCAGCGGGTTGTGGCGGAGAAAGGAGTCAACTCTGGTGTGTTCGGTTCCTCCTGGGAAGGCCTTCACCTCCCATGGGAGCTGAGAAGAGAGGGCGGCGTGCCTGGCTTGTGCTTAAACCAGACTCAGGGTACTGCAGGCACGAACCCAGAAAGCCCGCTGCTATCGCGAGGGTTCCCCGGCCACACATGGGTGGATTTCCGTGGGAAAAGAAAGCCTGTGGGCGCCAAGTTATCTTCATGGAAGTGTAGTGCAATATCAGCTGCAGGTTTCTGACCGTCAAGCTGGCCCCTACAGGGCACCCCACACCACCCAGCAGTTAGGGCCTGGCACATCATAGCCCCTCTCTGGCCCACAAGTGCCAGGACAGAGCTATGCCAAGGGTATAGATAAGCAGAGCACATGGCAACGCTGCCAGGGAGGGGTGGCCCTACTCAGACAGCACTTCCCCTCCCCACAGCCGCCCCCACAGAACCCCATCTCTGGCGGCTCCGGCTAAATTGTGAAGTCTGCTCACTGCTAGGGGGCTAGATCAAAATGCAGATGCTGTTGAGGGAGGGCAGGTGGGCTGGGGCTGGGCCCTCAGCAGTCGCCCAGGGGCCTGCTGAGGGGACCGAGGCCCATTCCTCAGCCCAAGCTGCCAGCCCAGCAGGAGCCAAGGCGCTGCTTGCCCCAGGGTGAGGGTCCGGGGCACGGTCTGTGTGCCGAGTCTGACATGAACCCCCAGGAGGTCCGTGAGAGCCAAGGGCCAACGAGGTGTGCTGCCTCTCTCAGAACCACCACCATGCTTCATCACAAACACCACATACCGGCCAGAGCCCGGACGCCACAGCAGACACCAAGGATGCGGTCAGAGGCCCCGACACCACACACTTCTGCTGCTCCTCTGGACTCAGAGGTCCCTGGTGCATCTGCCTTAATGGAAGGCAGATACTCAGGACACCATGTTTTATTCTTGGGTTTCTAACGGCTTCTCAGTACAGAAGCATCTCGATGCACCTGCGATCTGTCATGGTGACCTCAGTTTCCCCTTGCGGTGCTTAGGCAGCAGCCCTGACATGGAGGCAGGAGGTTCAGGTGTCAGTCCTGGCTCTGACCGTGACCCTGGGCAACAAACCGCCCTTGGGCCTCAAGATCTCCTGGGAGCTGAAAGAGCCCCAGGCCCCAGCCAACTCCAAGGGTCTGTGACTCTCCTCGGGGGCAAGGGAACATCAGTCCGAAAAACAGCACTGGAGTCAAAAACAACCCCCCGTAGACACGGGCCCAGAACGCGTAAGGCTCTCGAAAGTCACAGCAAATTCTGCTTTTACAAAAACATAATTCTCAGCAGCAGAGGAGGTGAGCCCAGTCCACTGGTGGAGTTCACACATGTGCAATACATGCACATGCAAACACACACACACATGCACATGTGTGCACATGCACGCAGAGATAACACACGCATGTGAACGCAGATGCACATGCCCATGCACACATGCACATACAGCTCACATGCACACACATGTGTACACACAGATGCAGCCCTAGGCGGCACTGCTGGAGCCAGTATCACAAAGCAGCGCTCCTGCGGGACACCAAGAGCTACGGAGGGTGGCCATGAGACCACATTTCCGCTCAGGGAAGGCTCTGCACAACATTGCGCAACTTCATGCTGAAGTTTCTGGTGTCCCATCAAGTCAAACTTCTGTTGACTCTCTCGCATGTCAGGGAGTAGATTAGGTGCTATGGCTAGAAAGGCAGATACACCGTTGCAAAATAACAGAGGCTTAAACAAAATCTTTTTCGAATAAACTTTTAGCCAAAGTGAAGCAATGGTAGATGGTGGCATGGGAAAATATGTGGCCTTGGGCTCTGGGCTCTGCTAGTTAGGACTGGCTACTACACAAGTAGTTTCAAAACCCTACACAGGATCACTACAAAGAACCAGGGCTCCCTGGAGAAAAGCCTTATCCAAGGTGGGCCCAGGGCATCTCATACCAGAAAGCAAGAACAAGCTGGAAGCCCTGTGGGGCTGTGTCCATGGAACCTAGGTGCTGACGTGGGGGAATCCCACTGGCCACAAGTGGGACAATTTGAGCATTAGAAAAGAATGAAGAGTTGCAATATACTGAGTTAAAAAAAAAATGAGTTCAGAGTGGCCCTCAAAAAAGCAGGCAAGCCAGGCATGGTGGCTCATGCCTATAATCCCAGCACTTTGGGAGGCTGAGGGGGGAGGATCACTTGCACCCAGGAGTTCAAGACCAGCCTTGGCAATACAGTGAGACCTTGTCTCTACAAAAAATAAAAAATAAAAAAATTAGCCAGGCATTGTAGCACAAACTTGCATTCCAGCTACTCAGGAGGCTGAGGTTGAAGGATGACCTAAGCCCAGGAGGTTAAGGCTGGGGTGAGCCATGATCGTGCCACCGCATTCCGGCCTGGGTGACAGCGTGAGACCCTGACTCAAAAAACAACAACACAAGACAAAACCAAAAAAGAGGCAGGAGAGGGAGGAAGACAGCAAGGAGTGAAGATGGAAGTAGAAAATCACTGTGTCTTGGCCCCCAATGGGACAGCCGACCCAGGGACCAATCACCAAGAGATGCTAAAGCTACTGAATGAAAAGCGTCAAGAAGATGCACATCACTGGCCTCTAGCACCATCGCACACGTGCCCAGCCACCAGGGAAGGACGCGTCAGCACCCGACCCATATGCTAACACTTGGTGTCACTGTCGTGTAGTGTGCCTCCTGGTGGTCCACACGCAGTGGGCAGCTTCGCCTCTGTGGCACTCACCACCTGCGTGGGGCAGAGCCAGCCCAGAACATCCGAGCACGGAAGCTTTGCTGCCCAAAACTGGGGCCCAGGCTCTACCCCCATGGCTGCGGCCGGGACACGACAGGAGGCAAAGTCCAGGTTGGCCAACACCAGCAAAAGCAGGCTCCTGCTCACTGCTCAGCACAGATGCACGGCAGAGAGCCGAGTGGCTGGGCAGGTAGCACCTAGACAGCCAGGAAGGACGTGGGGGTGGGGCTCAGGCAGAGGCCCGGCGTTCAAGACGGGAAGAATACTGGGCAGGAGTCTGGATTCCTGGCAAGGCCCGACAGCCTGAGCTAGGACCCAAAAAGGCCATCTGACTCCTAGACTATATCCTGCCCTCCTGTATGTGCGCAGTGCTCCAAGATCCCCATGATCCTGGCTTTCACATGTCCTCACGAGGAGCCTCCATGACCCAAGCAGCCTTTGTCCTGGCAACACACTGGCCGGCACGCCCTAAGCCCTGTGCCTCTGCCGTCCCTGTCTCCCCATCTGCAGCCCCTCCGCAGTGTGTCCTCACATTCTTCCAGCTGTGCAGTCCCCCTGCTGGTTAATGCTCTGCCGACTCACCTTCTGACCTCCTAGATGGCATGGTCATACGGTTAATGACCCAGACAAGGTAGGGATAGGATTCTTGGAGAACCCAAAAGAGATGGGAGTGGTGGCACACACCTGTAGTCCCAGGTACTAGAAAGGCCGAGGCAGAAGGAATATTTGAGCCCCGGAGTTTGAGGCCATAGTGAGCCAGTGAGCCATGATCACACTACTGTACTCCAGCCTGGGCAACAGAGCAAGATCTCATCTCTAAAATATTTTAAAATTAAATAAATAAATAGACAGTGCTGCTAGAAACACTGTGTGTCAAGTTTTTGGGTGGGTGGAAGGTCACCTTGAGTGGCAACATGGTCCAGCACAGTAGACGTCCACACTGGCAGAGCCTAGGGCGATGCTGCTGCAGAGACCATTAGAGACAGGCGCTGAGCGCTCACAGCACAACAGATCATCCACGGGCACACACAGTAGGCAGACAGCACTGTTCCTAAAACAAGTGAGCCCTGCCTTCTCTAGCACAGGCCCAGGAAAACGTAAAGGAGCACCAGAGAAATGGCAGGGCCAAGGCCCCCTGTGCTGATCAAGGTGGACCTGTGCTCCTGCGGAGGGAGGTGCCATGCCTCAGTCAGGACTCCCCTCAGCTCCAGGGCCTCCCGAGCATTAGAATTAGAGGCCTCCCAGGCCTCTGACCTGCACAGCTGGCATTAGCATTAGAGGCCTCCCAGGCCTCTGACCTGCGCAGCTGATCTCTGCAGAGAACAATCCTCCTTCAGCTTGGTCCTGGGGCTTGAAACCGAGAGGGCCCGGCAGGAGTGAGGACGGACCACGCTTGGAACAGGGCAGATGAGTAGGCGGCCTGTAGCCTCATCTTCCAGAAACCCAGCCCTGCGTCAGAGTAATATTCAGAAGCAGTGCCTTCAAGCAGCTGGTCTCAATGCAGACAGTCTAGGTGAAGAACAGGCCAGGTCCCAGGAAAAGGAAGAAGAAACCAACCGGCCCTTGGGGAGAGGAAGAAGAAACAGGCGACCCCAGGAAGAAGAAGAAGAAACAGGCCAGAGCCCAGGAAGAAGAAGACATCTATGCCAGATTGAAAGACAAGACCGCATCTTCGAGATACCTTGGAAGAGGATGCTTAGCACCTGGGAGCTGGGAGGTGGGAGCTGGGAGGTGGGAGGTGGGGTGGGTAAAGATGGGTCCGGGCTGGGCAGTCCCAGGAACCAGATGCAGAGATCAGACCCACACATTCCAGGCCCTTCAATCTGTCACAAGGTCCCACGGTCTAGAGGAGGCTGACAATGACTGTACTTGCTGCATTTGCAGCTCTGGGGCCACCAGCTCCCCACATCTTCAAGCAACCTTCTAGAATGCAGACACGATTACTCTTTACTCTCTTGGTGGCACAGGAAGACACTGAAGCCCAGAGAGATGCAGCAGCCCTGTGCAGCCTGACTCTAGAGGCCGCACTCCTCCTTCACCCTGAAAACTCAGGATTCAGGAGTGGAGAGGCCGCAGTTCTTAGTGACAACCTGCACAGCGCCCTGTACCAGGTTGGCTGTGCTGAGGTCGGAGGCAGGCGCGCTGAGACCACGAGGAAAGGGCGGGGACCCTGGAAGGGTGGCCTGAGGGTGGGAGGTGGAGATGGCCCTTCTAGATGCCTAGGTGGTCCTTGCTGGGCCTGGGCCATCCTGGCACTGCCAGCAAGAAGCCACGTTTGTGAACGTGCAGGTGACACTGCCCACCTGCCTGCAGCAACATGGCCATGGAACAGCCTCTCCCAATACTGGACACAGGAGCCCAGTCACACCCTCAGGCCTCCTCGTGAAGAGCTGGATAAGACAGTGTGGTTTTCTCTGCTTAACAGGAGGACTACAGGTCAGGTGAGGATAGGGCACCAGGCCAGCCAGACCGGGGCTCTTCAGTCGCTCAGAAATCTCCCCCGGGGAGGTTTCAGAAAAAGCCACTCCTGCTCTGCCAGGGAGCCACGATGAGGCAACCCCATACCTGAGCTCTGAGTAGGAGGTGGGCAGCCCCAGCAGGAGCTGAGGGGCTTCTGCCTTCTGGGAACAGTTTCTAAGTAAGCCCTACTTTTCACCTGTGCTTGTGGACAACAAACACATCCTATGATCCCAAGAGAGCAAGACCATCCATGCAGGGCGGCACCACTGCCCATTCTCATAGGGGACCTTCCCTGGGACAGCAAGTATGGGCCATAGGGGCCAGGTGAGCTCACACTCCTGCAGGCAAACAGCACACACAGGTGATATCCATAGGAAGCCAGTGCCGTCAGGACAGGAGCCCATCTCCTCACGTCACAGCTAGGGAAACTGAGTCTGAGAGGGAAATGGGCTGCTCTGCCATGGCCATCGGCAAGCGGATGGCCAGGCTACGCACCAGGGCTTCCTGCCAACACCGTGCCATGCCCAGCCCATCTGTGGGAGGCCAGACACCTACAGCAGGTCACGGGATACACAGATATAGCCCCTACCATGCACGGTGTGGTCACCAACAAATCACAGACACAGTGTGCGCAGCGGGCCTTGCGTCTCCTGCCACTTCCTATTCCTAAAGACCTCCCCACGCCAGCCTTTTTTGGGATCCTCTGGCAGCCCGCTCACAGTGGGCAGGGGACAGAGGCCAGAAATGAGGACTCTGACCAACATCTGGCAGGGCTGGCCATCAGCGACCAGGAACGCCAGGGCTGGGGGCAGAACGCGGGCTTGCCGATCTATCAGTGGCCCCAGGAAAGCCACAAGCAGTGGCCGCCCAGGAGATGTCGGTTCAGGGAGACACAAGGGGGGCTCTGAGATGACCTGTCTGCTCACGCGTCTTCACAGGTCCCTGACTCCTCAAGCCCTGCCCTGTTCAGAGCCTGGGAATGGAATCTCGTCCCGCCCACATGCATCCTGGGAGAGGCTGTCCCCAGGGAGGCGAGGCCACTACTGGGGAATCACAGTGGCGAGCAGCCTTTGCCACAGATAAGGCAGAACCCATGGGCCTGGCAACTGTCCCTGGAGGAATGCCAACGCCCAGGAAGTGAGAAACCAGACCACTGAGCGCCTGGGGGACCCTTGGATTCTCTTCATGAGAGGCCAAGCACCAGAACCAGGGGCCAGCACTGCTCCCTTCATCAAGGAGCACCGGTCTTCAGGCTGCCAACAGACAGGAGAGGAGCCAGACATGGTCCAACGGGTTTCTAAAGTGCTGCTTTATTTTGCTGATTTCATCGAAAACAGAACAAGGAATGATCTGAGCCAGAAGACTGCTCTTAAAACTGTCAAAAACATTTTAACAGAAAAAAAAACATGACTGCATTTTGAATGTCTTAGGAGAGTCTCACAAAAAAAACCCCCACTGTTACTGCACTGATTACAGTATTTAAAAAGGTATATGCCCCCAAAGAGTATATGACCTGCTAGGCCACCACACAAAAGGCGGTGGCGGGTTTCTAACTCACCATTACCAGGACAGAAAGCGATGAACTACCAAGGGCCACCTGGAGCTGGGAATTCCAAGCTCACTGTCCTAGGACAGTTCTCTGTCAGGAGGCCAGCAAGTCTCCTCGCCTCGGTGGTACTCAGCAAGCAGAGGCCCGGTCCTCCTGCAGCCCTGTGGGTTTCCGTGGATGCTCAGGGACTGCTGGGCTGGACACCGCATGAAAAGGCCCAAGGGTGCACCTGGCGTAAGCAAGCTTCCCAAGAGGGGCACAAACACCAGGGAAGGAGCAAGGAAGACGTGTGCTAGAAGGTTCGGCAGGGCTGACCCTAGGGACAGCGGCAGAGGAAAAGAAGCCAGCTCCCCAGCTAACTGCCAAGAGCTTTCCCTCTGTTTGGCAGAGGCTCTTAAGTCCTTAAGAGCTCAGCCTCGCAGGACTCTTCCCTGCATTCTAATGGTACTTCCTGGCACAGGCCCAAGGCGCCAACCTCTGGGTGAAGCTCTAGGCACAGGCCTGTAGGGTGATGAAGGAAGGAGAAGTCCTCTGCTCTGTGGCTGGGACTCAGCTACCAGCATCCAGTCCAGAGATTTTGCTAATCTGGGTCACCCTGGCATCGAGGACAGAGGGCCGAGGTCCCTGGTCTGGGCTGGACAGTGTAGGAGGCTCCAGAAAATTGCTCTCGTGGCTCACACGATGTGAGCACTCTTTCCTGGTTTTCTGGGAAGGGTTTTAGATCCTGTTTAGGCTGCAAGCACTGCCTGCTGTCTGAAAGGAGCTTCTGTGTGAGCGCCCAGCACACACCTGCAGGAAAACCGCAGGAGGCCTTGGACGCCCAAAGCACAGGCACATGCAGTACCATCTCCCGGCAAAGGGTGGTGCAAATCTTCCGGGCAACACGGCCTAACCAGACGCTGCTTAAAATGCAGCAGTGTGGTCCAAATGACTTGTAGAACTGCAGGTTTCTGTGCCCGCCTGTTCTAGGACAGCTCACCGCACTGTGGAACAGGCACAACGGAGTCAAGAGTGGGCCTTGGCGCCACGGTCGGTCCTCTTTACTCCTGACCCCTGAGAAGGCTGCCAGGATGGGGCTCCAGCACAGTGGGCACTTTGTGCATTCTCTCCAGAAGGGCCAGGAGGGCCTCTGCCTCACCTGCCTTCTCACCCCAGTTCAGGCTGGCTGGGAGGCCAGAGAGGCTTCGCAGCTGTGGAAGTCTCCCTCTAAAACCAAAGTTTCTTTATACTGCGGATCGGTGCCATTCGATAAAAGAAAATACTATCTGGTTTTCTAGCATCTGGGATTGGAAGTAAGCAAGTGGATTGCCCAAGGTTTCCTCACTCAGAAAGATTAACAGTGGCTGCGGTTCTGTCTCCTGAAGATGGGGCTGAAAACATGAGGACGCTGCCAGAGCTGGCAAGTACATCACCACGGCAGGATGTTCCCCGCAGGACAAGAACGTGGAGGGGCTCGACCCGGCAGAATACAATGAACATTTCGTAGTGGGCACACCTGGAATGTGTACGTTTTCACAGGACATGAAACCTGAAAATGGAGGATTCCTTCGGCTGACGGTGGGGGAGGTGTCCAGACACATGGATCTGTCTACCCAGTTGGGGACAGCAGGACAGAGCCAGGAAGAGGCCCACTGGAGTCTGGGACTAAACTTTCCACAGCCAGCCTTGCACAGGGCAAGCTTTGTATGCAAGTGAGAGTTCATGTGATGCCGCTGCATCCCATGACCGCAACCACTGGCATACCGAATGCCCACATGCCGGTTCACCTCCTTTCATAAAATCTTGATTAAGATGCCCTGGTATACTGTATTGCCAAGATGCTCCCAGGGGCTTGGCAGACTGCCAGGATCACAGGCCTGTGAAGGGAAACCTGGGTGTTGTCCCCTCAGAGACGCCACACACGAATCACAGCTGGGCCAAGCGAAAGCTACGGGGGTGGCCAAGCAGGTCTTCTGTCCCATCAGCAGCCAACTGCAGCAGCCAGGCCCACCATGTGACCCTCCGGAATGCTCCATGACATGCAGACCAGGAGGGGCTCCATATGTCCCTGAGTGTATCCATGTAGGTCAGTGTGTGCCTAGGAGCGTGTATGCACGTGCATGTGTGCACGTGTTCCCATACGCCTGTATACGAGAGACGGAGGAGGCACACTTGTTCTTTGGAAGACTCGGAGCAAAACGAAGCCTTGTCCTCCTTATTTAGTAAGTACTTCAGTGAGGTTGTGCTCCCAATGCCCAAGAAAGCCTCAGAGCAGTTCCTGGAACTGGACAGTCCAAGAGGCTCCAGGAAGGAGAAGGAAGGGAGAGAGGAAAGAAGGGCGTCTCCTGGCACCTAACACGTGGATACGCAGGGTTTACATTGCTGGCTACAGGACTCAAGCTTCCTGAACCATCTTTCCCAGACCGTGAATGAAGGCTGGTGGCCTCAGACTGGCTTCCACAGGCCACCCTGACCACAGTCCCCAGGCACCCTGTGGCTTGCGCCTCCGTGAGGAGCCGGCCAGGGAACCGGGTGGGGCAGGACCCAGCCCTCCAACCCTGCATCCCCCAGTCATGTGCAGAGCTGCCACTGCAACTCGCCAAGCCACACAGCTACTGTGAGGAGGAAGCAAAGGAGACTGGGATGGAAACCACATGGAACCAACAGCAGAGAGGGCCCAGAGCAATGTGTCCTGCCAGGAGAGTCAGCACTGCCCTGCCTGGGAGCCCATCACAAAGGGCCGTTCCAACTTCTGTGTGCCCAGCCCGTAACTGCACTCCTGGCCCACCTTCACCATGAGATGAACAGAAATGCACTTCATGGGCCTTTGATACCATGAGCAGCTGGTGGAGAAACAACCGCTATGTGCTGAGAACCTTGAATAACCAAGTCCAAAATGACATTTCCCAAATGACTTGAATCTGAGACCAGTGTGACTCAGGGACAGACTTGAGGTTGTAGAAGTGACAGTGCGCTGGCAGATCTCCACGGCAGTCGCCATGCCCCTGCCCAAGAAAGGTCAGGCACTGCTTCATCTACCATGCTGCCTGCCCACAAGCACACTGCGAAACACAGAGGACAATCATGACCTCAAGGGTTTATAATGCTTTTGCACGTAAAAATGACCCCTGAGGCCAGGCTTGGTGGCTCAGCCTGTCATCCCAGCACTTTGGGAGGCCAAGGCAAGTGGACTGCCTGAGCCTGCAGGTTCGAGACCAGTTAGGCAACTTGGCGAGACCTCGTCTACAATAAATAAAAAATTAGCTGGGCGTGGTAGCACATGCCTGTAGTTCTGGCTACTTGGAAGGCTGAGGCAGAAGGATCACGGGAGCCCAGTGGGTCGAGGCTGTGGTGGCCATGAGTGTGCCACTGCACTCCAGCCTGGGCAACAGAGAGAGACTCCAACTTGAAAAATAAACAAACAAACGAACAAATAAAATAAGAACAAAAATAATAACCTGTGAACCATTCTAGGATGATTTGTAAAACTAGAGCAGGATAGAAAGGATCTGCAAAAGCAAAAGTTCAGGAACAACTCCACGTCCACATGAGGGAAATGCTTTAGTCAACTACTGTCATAGCGCTATGATAATTATTTATCCACTAAAAATGATAATAACAATCAGGAAGAAGTGTGGAAAACATTTACTAGACCAACGTGCCAAGTGAAATTTGCAGAACTCCCAACGGACATTAAACTCTCAACTACTTAATATAAACAGAGAACAAAAAGCAGTACAAAGGCAGGCAGAACCTCTCAGATGGGCCCACAGAGGCCAGGGCCTTGACTTCAGGGCTGGGAGGGACCCAAAGGCAGGGATGATCACTTAGGTGCCCTGGAGGCAGTGCGAGCCCTGCACAGGAGGCCCGCCTGAGCAGCACTTGCCATGCTTTGGGCCTTTAGAAAACAGTAATCCTCACTCTTGGGTCAGGGGCTGCAGAGTCGGGCACACAGCCCTGGATAAGCTGGGGTCTGCACTTCTGAAGCCATTCTAGGAACTACTGAAGGAGCAGGAGTCAAATGCTGCAAATACCACAACGTTCTCCAGGCTCTGGCCTGGGGGAGCTCCCAGGGGGCCCTGAAGCCTGGCCTTGGCAGCCCTCCTGCGGGACTCAGCAGAGAGTCCCAGAAACCCCTGGCTCTTGGCCCAGATTGGCTACCAAAACAGACCAAGGGTTTGTTTTGTGAAGGGCCAGTCCCTCTGCCCCAGGAAATCTGGGATTCAGTAAGAACCCGCGCTTTTGCTGGACTTAAGAGCAGAGGCTCTGGCAGGAATGCAGAATGCACGGGCCCTTTGAAATACGGTGCAGCCTCGGGCAAAGTCCAGCACACACTTGCCTTAAGAACTAGCCCTGCCATATGGGGATTCACCCAAAGAAAAGGGGCGCTATGCTCACATAAAAGCCCACACGCAAATAGTTAAAGCAGTTTTGCAGGAGCCAAAACCCAGATGGAACTCAGATGCCACTCCAGTGGCAGGTGGATAAACAAACCAGGGTACATTTACACAGCCTGCTACTACTCAGCAGTGTAAAGTCGCGGCACTCAGTGTGCAGAATCCCAGGGGACTCAACTGTGTGATGCGGAATGACGAAGCTGGACTCCATGCTCCACACACACAGATTCTGTCTGCAGGATGGTCTGGAAGTTAGAATCACAGGAGGATGCAGATGAATGGCCACCAGGTTAGGGTGGAGGGAAGAGTTAGCCACCAGGAAGGCACAGAGGTGCGGGGTGACAGAACCGTGAGCTGCATGCAGCGGGGGTTCCACGGCTAGAGGACTTTGTGGTGTACATCAACAAGAGGACACTTTACTGTAGGTGATTTCTTTAAAGTGATCATCCAAAAGTACAGGTTCTCAAACTATCCAGGCACAGATCTCAATCACACCATTAAGTGCCCAGGAGCAAGTGACTGTATTCCTCTGACTCAGTCAGCTCAACTGTCAAAAGGGCTACAGTTGTCACTCTTGCGGAAAGTCACACAGTTGTGTGGTGACACACACACAGAGCGCTCAGGAGCATGTCTGCGTGTGGTCAGCACCGTCTGGGCCGAGGGCTCACCGCCTGATCCTGGTGCAGCCTAGTCTGCGCCTAGTCTCTGCGTCTTGTCCCATGTCTCCCTCTCCTTGGAGGTGAGGTGGGGGTGGGCGTGAGAGACCGCGACAGTGAGAAAGCAGCCCTGGACACAGGAGACAGGGCACTGGGCAGGGCAGAGCAGGAAACACCAGAACAGTGGAGGGCTCCAAAGGAAATGCCATCTATGCCTTTGTTACATTATCACTTCGGTTAAAAAAAGCCAGTGGGGAGGGTGCCAGCTGGGCAGCCCAGCAGGAGAGCCCTCTGCAGCTCCCAGAGGCACTTGGTTCTTATGAAGGGATGTCATCCAGGGCCACCAAGGGCTGGTGGTGGGGGAGCCACTGGCAGCATCAGGACCACAAAGGGCTATGCTGGGCAGTGCCACTGGAACCAGCCATAAAAAGCTCCAGACCGGGCATACGCGGCCGCCCCTCAACAGGCTCGCCAGGGAGGACTGTGAGGGGCTTCTGCATTCTCCTGTGAGGACCCTGCACCCCAGGACCTAGGTGAGAGATCAAAAAGCTGGGAAGGGGAGACTGCCTGGGGCCACCCTGCAGAGTCTGTGACTTCTACCCTTTCCCGACAGAGCCCGGGAGCAAAAGGACCAGAACAAACCTAGAGTGAATAGACATCAGGCCTGAGCAGGGCTCAGCACCACAGAGGTATCAGCAGAGAGGGCCCCCCCTGGCTGGGCCGAGTGTGGGGTGAGGCGGGAGCCCAGGACACCAGCAGCCCCTCTGTGTAAGGGTTTCTGAGTGTCCCTTCCTTTCTTTTCATGTGCCCAAGCCATACAGGTGGGGATACTGAGACTCAGGAGCGCAGGTAACCTGTCTACAAGCAGGCAACAGAGCCAGAACACAGCTCCTACCCGGGATCCAAGAGCCTGCTTCCCTCACCAGACCACACAGGACACAGTGGAAAGACGAGGCAGCGCCTGAACCTGAAGCTTTCTCTGCTGAGCAAGTCCCCTCGTACCTGTAGAGAAGAGCTCAGAATGAGGCAAAAAGCAGCCAACAGCGTTCTCCTTCGAGCTGAAGAACCCAGGTTGTGCACTCCAGACCAAGTTGAAGCTCACACACCATCCCTTCCCCTGATGGGTAATCCAGGGCCACCACAGCACACCCACACCACAGGGAGGCGTGGCCTGCCGCAACCGGACTGCAACAGAAGGCACAGACACCACCCACCACGACAACGCTCTCCGCACAAGACAACTGGAGCGCCGGCAACCCCAAGATAGGACCTCTGGGCAGCCTGATGCTGCGTTCTGAGTGCAGCCAGTGTGGATGGATCTTCGTTGCTATGTGCCTCAATGAGGTGGACATTCCACATCACCTCTTCTCAGCCTGCTCACACTCTAGTCTCCATGCTGTAGGGCCTGGGAGTCATCATCACTGAAGCCACTGCTGTATCTTGGCAAACGAAAGAAACAGAAACGTACCTGGAGAGTGTGCAGGTCCACGTCACCAGCGCAGGCCTAGGGAAGAAGAGCATGCTGGTGAGAGGAAGGCACTTGCGCACCCAACACGACAAGCACATCAGAGTCACTCACAAGGGCACCGGCATGTGCACAGCACTTTTTGTGTACTCACCTCTGTGTGGCCCCTTGCCCGAGTCACTTAGAGAGGCATTGTTCTCACCCCTAATTTAAAATGCAGTAAAGAAATAGCCACCAAAAAAATGAAACACCTTGGCACCTTCCTAACCAGAGAAATGAAAGACCTTTACAGTGAGAACTACAAAACACTGCACAAAGAAATCCAAGAAGACACAAACAAATGGAAAAATATTCCATGCTTATGGATAGGAAGAATCAACATTGTTAAGATGTCCATCCTACCAAAGGCAATCTACAGATTCAATGCAATACCCATTAAGTTACCAACATCATTCTTCTCAGACCTGGAAGGTAGAAACATAAATGACCACGAATAGCCAAAACAATCCTTAGCAAAAGAAACAAAGCAGGAGGTGTTACACTTTCAGACTTCAAATTTTACTATAAGGCTACAGCAATCAAAACAGCCTGGTATTGGTACAAGAACAGGCATATAGACCAGTGGAACAGGATAGAGATTCCGGAAGCAAAGCCTCAATTTCTCAACCAACTCATCTTTGACAAAGCATCCAACAACATCCACTGGGGAGCAGAGAACCTATTCAGTAAATGGTGCTGGGAAAACCGACAGATCACATGCAGAAGATGGAAACAGGACCCCTACCAATCACCATACACAAAAATTAACTCTAAATGGATCAAAGACCTAAACGTAAAACCTCAAACTATAAGAATCTTGGAAAATGCAGAAGACACCCTTATGGAAATTGGAACTGGCAACCAGTTCCTATTCAGAACCCTAAATGCCAACACCTTAAGAAATAAGATAGATAAGTGGGACCTCATCAAACTAACAAACTTCTGCAAAGCAAAAGAAACCATCAAGAGAGCAGGGAGACAACCCACAGAATGGGAAAAAATATTTGCCAACTGTATATCTGACAAAGGCCTAACATCTAGGATCTACAAGGAACTCAGAAAAACAATCAGCCACATTAAAAAGTGGGCAAAAGACATGAATAGATACTTCTCAAAAGAGAATATATGGGCAGCCAACAGACACATGAAAAAGTGCTCGGTCTCACTTATCATCAGAGAAATGCAAATCAAAACCACACTGAGATACCACCTAAGAATGGCCATCATTTATAAAACAAACAGCAGATGCTGGCAAGGATACGGACAAAAAGGAATGCTCCTACACTGCTGGTGGAAATGCAAACTAGCGCAAACTCTTTGGAAGACAGTGTGGTGATTTCTGAAAGAGCTAGAGATTGAGCTTCTATATGCCCAGCAATTCCCCTACTGGGAATATACCCAGAGGAACTCAAGTCATTCTACAAAAAAGATAACTGCACACGTATGTTTGCCGCAGCTCTATTCGACATGATTGGTTCCATGTTGCCCATCAAAGCTGGACTGGATAAAGAAAATGTGGTATATATACACAATGGAATATTATGCAGCCATAAAGAAGGACAAGTATATGGACTTCACAGCAACTTGGATGGATTTAGAGTCGATCATACTCAGTGATCTATCACAGAAACAAAGAACAGAGTCCCATATGTTTTCATTCATAAGCGGACCTTGAACAATTATTTTAATACTGTAAGAAAGAGATTGGCAGTAGTGGGAAACTGTCGGGGGGGTGGGACTGGCAGTTGAGGGAAACTGCTAGGAGAGGGAGGGGCACACCTTGTCAACAAGGGTACCTGCATAATCAACATCTGTATACCTAACCCTGAATTGTACCCCACATCTTTATAATAAAAAAGAAAGAAATTAACAACAACATCACTTAAATAAAACCTACACCTTTGGAAAAAACAAAATAAAATGTGGTCAAAGGTGAGCGAGCAGCTGGAGGACAGGCTCTTTCGTGGTGAGGGGCAGGGCACAGGCCATCTGCTACAAACCCGGAGGCGGCAAGGCCCGCGACAGGCAGAGGCCAGCTCGGCTTCCCGTTTCTGGAACAGTGGGCGTCGTTATTCAGATCAGCCCACACACTGAAAATCAGAAAGAAAAAAACATTAAAAAGAAAAATAGGGGAGACGTAGGGGCCTGACTTCTAAAGGCAAAGAAAAGATGACAGGACATTAAGGGCCCGCCAGGCAAAGCAGAAGGCAGGCAATATGGAGAAGCCACTGCTCTGCCTAGAGGGCACTGCCTCTGCAGCATGCTCAGGCCTCTGCTGACAGCCTGGGCTGCACCCAGGAACCCCCGTAGTGACTGACGCTTGAGGAATCCCAGCACCGCAGCCAGAAGAGGTGCCAGAGCAAAAGCTGTAGAGCCACAGGCGGGCCGGACCACCTCATGCTCCAGCACTGCAGAGCAAAAACAAGAGTTCTTTGCAGTAAGTCACTCTTGCTCACAAATTATTTCTAAACATAAATTTTCAAGTACAATACAGTGCCCTGCTCAAAGATACCAGAGAGCACTAAAACTAGGTAATTACTAGGTAATTGTCATAGTATAAAACTGCTCAACCTTTAAAGAAATTAAAGATAAGCTGGAAGATATCTCTAAAGACTAGAACCTATAAAAGCGTCAGATTGATAAAAGATGGAAATAGAACCTCTAGAAGAAACACCAAAATTCAACTGAAAAGCTAAGAGATGGTTTTAGGAGCAGATTAGCCACAGCTAAACAGAAAAATGGTGATGGGAAGACAGGTCTGAAGGACGGCTCAGTGAGAAAGTGTAACACCACGTTCGACTGGGTTCCTAGACGGAAGGGAGAAAAGACAAGGCAGACACAGAGAATCAAAGGCTGAGGATTTCCAAACTGATGATCGTGACCAAGCCTCAGGCTCAAGAAGCCCAGCAGGGCCCAAGCAGATGAGCAATGCTGCTCTAGATTCCAACCCCAGAAAACAAGCACATGTTTAGACAAGCGAAGAGTGAGCCTTCACCACCAGCAAACACGACAGAATTCTCAATACAGAGAATTCTAAAAGTGTACTTCCGATAAAAGAAAAATGAGTCTAGGCGGAAGATCTGAATTGCAAAGAAGAATTTAAAAAAGCAGACTGGCCAATATTGGGCAACTCGAAACACACAGGAAACACACTCACTGTGGGTTTGAAAATTCGACAGAAATACGTTATGGAACAATATTATTGTCACATAATTATGTAATTGGGGGGAGAGGATTTCATGTGGTTAGTGTCTGTAAGTCCTGACACTGCTACTGGCCAAGGTGGAGGCGACGCTGGTCTATGCCATCCTGTCTACAGAATATTCTAGGTCGTCGGACGAGAGGACACAAGTGTGTGTTGGCACAGAAAGAGATCTGGGATGCATCAGGTGGAAAGGGCCAATGACAAAACCACGAAAGCAAAGAGTCTGCATATTAAACAACAGCCTGCATATGTAACACTAAGTATATTTCCAAGCCCGCAGCAAGGTCTGGGGTGCACAGGGCAAATTGTTCTAGTTGTTGTATGTCAGGGAGAAAACCAGTCATTCGTTTTTGCTCTGTCCTTCTGAGCGGCATGTTTGCTTTCCATGGTCACAGCACGTGCGTCTGCCAGCCTGGCCTGTCGGCAAGGACGTGCTTCAACACAACATGTGCCCCTCACAGCGGAGCTGGGCCCGCCCTGGCCAGCAGTCCTTCCTGGAGCCACAGCCACCCTGCCCTGCAGGGAAAATGAAGACTGCCGTGGAGCCAGGCATTTCCAGTCTATGGCCTTCAGCGCCCTTTCAGTAAACAGCAGCACTATCTCCCGGCTGCACCTACTATTTTGTTAAATTTTAAAAGGAGGGCAGGGACATCTGTATAGAAACAAAATTATTTGTGACACAAGACGGGCCTGCAGAGCCGTGTGTTGGTCAGCACCTCTCCCAGGAGCCCAGACCCCAGGAATTTACAGCCCCACTGTAAACAGTGACGCCCACAGGCAGGAGGTACCAGGGCCCTAGGGCGCCAACAGCAGGCACTGTCTCCTGGGTTTCCAGGGTTTGTCTGAGGAGCGGAAGAGGTACCCGAGAGAAGACAAAGCTGTCAGAATTCCTCTGGGCCCCAAAGCCGATTCTGGGTGCAAAGGTAACCTCGCCCTGTATGTAGGCCCCATGGGCGCTGAGCAACCTCCTCACAGGTAGAGGCCTAGCCTAAAATCCACAGGAAGCCCTGACGGGCTCAGAACACACAGGCCTAGACTCCTACCCTGAGGACCCTGTGGGAATTGTCTTTGGCGAGCGATGCTGCCGCCAGGAGCCAGCTCGCAGGAGCACCCGCCACATCCCCTGGACCAGCAGAGCCACACTCAGATGTGATGTGTGTAGAGACGCGCTTTGGCTGCAAAGGGACGGTGCTCACTGAGGCTGGGCAGGGGGCAGAGAGCACACCTAGGGAGGGTGGAGGTCCCGCACCTCTTCGCACCTCACTGCCCCGGTGAGGCTCCCCACGAGCCTGCCTCGGACCACACGGGGGAGACTTGTGGAAACACAGACTCCAGGTCAATCCCACTCTGGAGGAATCAGGCTGGACCCAGAAGTACCCCTTCTACACAGGCTTCCAGCAATGCCGCAGGCATGGTCCCGAATGGCCTCAGCATGCCCAGGCCCCATCCCTAACCTACTGGCAATGGCTCTGGAAACATCCTCCCTCCCCCAGTGGAGGCTGGATGTGAGGCCCGGGGAAAACACCAGCCCCTCAGCAAGGGTCCACCTGACACATGAGTCCACAGAACCACCGTGGCATGTGTTTCTGCTAGAGCCAACAACTCTCCCACAAGATGGGCTCCACAATGTGTCCTGGGGCATGTGGCCTCTGCCACTGAGAGCATGATAGCTTTCCAGAGCACTGTTTCCAGGGCACATCTATGTGGCGGTTTGCCCAAAACCTCAGCGACTGGACTTTTTAACTGGACACCTTTCTACAGGGCTGCACAAGGCTGGGGACCCACGACATGCTCCTCTCGGACGTCAGTCACCAGCTTCCTGGTGACGCTGTTGTCACTGAGTGCCACCAGCAGGCCTGAGGACACACTTATAGACAGTCTGTGCTGCAGTCCTGTCCTCCCCTCACCCACATCTTCCATGCCAGTGCTCAGTGCATGCAGGGGTGACCTGCTGGGTTCTTGCTGACAGCTCCCTAGCCCGTTTGCTCATTGGGTAGGGGGAAGGGGCCAGAGGCCAAGGCAGGTTTAGCTAAATTGGGACTATGCCTCCTGGAATGCTCTGGTAGGGGTGAACCTGCTGGGCACACTGGAGAGCTGCACAAAACCATGACGTACCAGGTGGACCCGCTGACCATGTGGCCTGAGTGTGCAGTTGTGAAGTTCGGCCTGGCCTCATCCTCAAGCTCACTACCATGCTAGCTTGGCAGGCAGCTCCTCTCCAGGGGAAACAGTCTCTGCTGAGCAGTGGTGCTGGATGTGGCCCTGACTACATCTGCCTGCTGACTCTTCCACAACACTATGGTCCTCCAACAGCCAGTCTACTAACCAGGCATAACGCATCTGTAGTTCCAGCTATTAGGAAGGCTGGAAGGTTGAGGCAGAAAGATCACCTAAGTCCAGCAGGTCGAGGCTGCAGTGGCTGTGAGTGTGCCATTGCACTCCAGCCTGGGTAGCAAGAGTGAGACCCCAACTCAAAAACAAAACAAAATAGCCAGACTGAAGCACAGAATGACATGGGCACCCACAGGGATGAGCTCCCTGTGAACCTCGCAGAACTGGTCCTATTTGGAAGCTGTGTCCATTCCCTGGATACCCTTTTCCTCCATGAGCCTTGGCTGAACATTCCACAGCATCTCACCCAAAGGTACAGAAGAGGAGAGGCCGACCACAGCACCTCCTTAAAAAGAATAGGGAGGTTAAGTCAAAGTCTCTGCCAGACACAAGCCAGACAGGCAAGTGGCAGAATCTTCTTGGAGGTTAGGAAACACTATCCATCTGTTGAAACTCAGATCCACTTGGTAAGATCCAGTAGGGATGCTATGATTGTTTGGAAGGTGCTTATTAAAAAGGTGGCCAGGCACAGTGGCTCACGCTGTAATCCCAGAACTTTGGGAAGCTGAGGTGGAGGATTACTTGAGCCCAGGAGCTCAAGACCAGGTGGAACAACATAGCAAGACCACATCTCTACAAAAATAAAATAAAATAAATTAGCTTGGTGTGGTGGCACAAGCCTGTAGCCCCAGTTACTTGGGAGGCTGAGGTAGAAGGACTGCTTGAGCCCAGGATGTCGAGGCTGCAGTGAGCCATCATCACACCACTGTACTCCAGCCTGTACGACAGAGTGAGACTTCGACTAAAAAAAAAAAAAAAAAAAATAGCTGGGCTCGGTGGCTCAGCCTGTAATCCTGTGCCTTTGGGAGGCTGAGGTGAGTGGACTGCCTGAGCCAGTGGGTTTGAGACCCACCTGGGCAGAGACCTCATCTCTACAATAAATCAAAAAATTAGCCGGGTGTGGTAGCGCGCGCCTGTAGTTCCAGCAACGTGGAAGGCTGAGGCGGAAGGATCGCCGGAGCCCAGCAGGTCGAGGCTGCGGTGGCTGGAAGCGGCCACTGCACTCCAGTCTGGACGACAGAGTGAGACTCCAACTCAAAACAACAAAAAAAGAGGCAGTTAATACACTGGCTTAGCATGCCCACATTAAACATGCTCAGAACACTTACATGAGCCTACAGCTGGGCAAGATGACCTAACACAAAGGCTGTTTGGTTATATGGATACTCGAAGTATGGTTTCCACTGAATGCACATCACCTTCCCCCAATACAAAGTCACAAAATCATAAGTCAAGCCATCTGTATCACAATCTGGTAAACCTTCAACGTTGTCAGAAAGTCTGGACAACATAAATCTTGCCAAAAACAAAGAGCGTTTGCCCTTTTTTCAATGTATCATTATCACTGAACTCTGAGAATGTTATTCACAAGCTTCAAAGCACTAAAATAACTGGTATAAATCCATGATAACAACATGACACAGTAGTTGTGGCTGCAGTGTGCCCTGGTGGAGAGACAGTGCCAACCTCTAGGAGGTCTGGGCAAGTTAGTGAGAAGCTCTATTTTAAAGCCTCATCTATTCTATCTGACACTGTTTGCAGAAAAGCTTGTAACATACAAAATATAAAAATACAAGACACAGCAGTTCATCTTATTCTAACATTTACATTAACCATTCTTGCTGGATTTATATTAAGGTTTTCTTGGTTGAACAGAGAAGAGACACATGAGAGAAAAGTGAATCTCTGGCTTTATGAAACCTGTACCTTTGATAACTTCAATGATTTTAATGTCAGTCTACAAACTAAAGAACAAAAGCATGTCTTTTGTGAGTTTGCCTTTCAATGTTTATGTATTTGCCCTATTTCTTCAGAAGAGAAGAATTTGGATTCCATACAGTTGAGTAGATCCTATAATACTCTATTAGAAGTTTTAAATGCTTAAAAAAAACCCCTCATTTCTCCCCCTTCATTTATATGTATATTTGTTTATGTTTTGAGTGGGAGTCTCACTCTTATCACCCAGGCTGGAGTGCAGTGGCATGATCACAGCTTATGACAGCCTTGACCTCCTGGGCTTAGGCAATCCTTCCACCGCAGCCTCCTGAGTAGCTGGGACTACAGGCATGTGCCACCATGCCTGGCTAATTTTTTTATTTCTGTAGAGAAAAAGTCTTGCTATGTTGCCCAGGCTGGTCTCGAACTCCTGGGTTCAAGCAATCCTCCTGCCTTGGCCTCCTAAAGTACTAGGATTATAGGCATGAGCTTTGTTCTGGACGTGGTGCCTCATCTCTCAGCACTGTACCCTGACCATTCCAGCTCCCTCAGCCTCCCAGAAATCTAATCTCTGTCCCCTCAACCTGCTCTGCTTAGACTCCCCATACCTGTGCTGTGGACCAGAAACAGCCACGGGCAGAAGGCAGGAGAGCACAGGGTCTCACCTTGTTGGTTCCCCTTATCTTGAAGTCTACACTGCCTGTTGTCTGGAGGTCTGTACTTTATCCAGGTTTTAATGGCTCATGGCAGGAGTGCAAGTTCCTTTATGTGACTCATTCATGGCCAGAAGGGGAAGCACCTAAGTTAATTTATAAATTTACCATAATAGATGCCAAAGGCTTGTTTGTTTTAGAACCAAATGAGATAATTATAACGTTCACATGTGCTCAGGGCTCCTCAGGGAAATGGCCAATTCTAGGACTAGGGCAGGAGACACAAGGATGAGCTAGAGAATCTATTAGTTTCTATGTATTTCAGCTAATGGTATAATTTCAGAAATCCCATCACAAACATGTAAATTGGTGGTTCTCAAACATTTTCTTTTTAGCAATAGGCGCCTTTTTTTTTTTTTTTTAGAAAGCAGGACTTATTAAGGGGACAGAAAATCTCCCACAGTGGGAGGGGACCTGAGGGGGTTGCCCAGGATTCTTTCTTTAAACCAAAGCTTCTAATGTGGCCACGTTGTGAAATATTTAAAAAGGCTCTGCTGACTGGAGTGGGGATGAGGAAGCCCTGGTACTGGAGCCTCAGAAGATCCCAGAACCGACTGAGGTCCCTCCAAGGCCTCTGAGATGGGCACCCCCAGAGCCAACCAAGTCCTTGAAGTGGGCACCTTCAGAGCCAACTGAAGCCCTTAAGTGGGAACCCCAGAGTCAACCAAGCTCCTGAGGTGGGCACCCCCAGAGCCAACCGAGGTCCCTGAGAAGGCACCCTAAAGCCCATCAAGGCCCCTTGGGAGACGGGGCTGCTGCTGCTGTGACTCTGGTGCTTTGCCCAGCACCTGGCCAACTGACCCCTCACCTGTGATCATCTGGACATTGACTGAGAACAAGGAGCATTCCATGGGTAAAGCTGAGAGAAAGACCTAAAGTCAGCAGAAACTAAAAAGACATCTAGGAGCGTGGTTCTGCAATGAAAGGATACTTTCATACACGTTATCCAAAAAAGAGGTACACACCATTCTAACTTTAAAAAGATAACATCAGAACTGGGGGTGGTGGTGGTGAAGAAGCCACTGTGGCCCTGAGCATCTCCTCTCACACAGCACCCTCTGTTTAAAAATGTGTGTGTAGGCCAGGCGCAGTGGCTCCCGACTGTAATCCCAGCACTTTGTGAGGCCGAGCGTGGAAGAGGCTGGGGACAATACAGCATGTCTGAGGCAGTCACAGAACTTCCTGATGGGGAGAAGGTGGCACAGGTGAGTCTCGGTGGAGTCCCGCCCTACCAGCCACATACTGAGAGGAGACTGGCACACCCTTACTCCATCCTGTGGGACCCGATCTCTTTTCTTATGGAGGGGGCTACCGGATACGTCCTGCTGAATGCTCGGACTCTTGTGAGCATCCACACTGGCTGGTGCCACTTGCGCCGCTTGTGAGGAATACTTGTGAAGCATCCCAGAAGACTCAGCAATGTCTCGAGAGGCGGGGAGGCGCCCTGAATCCCCAATCTCTGGACCACCAGAGAAGATGCATGAACACTGTCAGTGAGACGTGTGGCTGGGTTTCCAACACACATCTGCTCTACGGTTCCTCACTCACAGAGTTTAATGGCTCACCCATGGACCAGATTGTGCTGTAACCCTATGAACACTGTGGGCTGACCTGCACCTCCCTGGTGTGGGCCTAGGACTGGCTCCTCTGGGAGCAACTGCTCCCTCAAAAAGCAGAAGCAGCAGCCCAGGCAGGTGGGAAGGGAAAGACCACACTAGGAAAGCAGAGGAAAAGGGGGTACTTGGTATCCTACAGAGCCATCTAGACTCATGTGTCCCATGTTACAGATGAACACGGAAGTCAGAAAGGTTAAACAAATCTCCCAGTGCCACATGGCAGTCACAGTGGAGTGAGGACAAAGAACCCAGGCTGGAGGGGCCAGTATCTCCCCTGAGGACTCCTCCTGCAGAGTGGGGAGGACCCAGGGGTGCCACCCTCATGAAGCTGGCTACCACAGGAGGGGCAGGAGAAAGCTGGGGATGGGAAGGAGGAGTTAGAGGGAGTGCTCAGCCAGTGCTGGTGGAATGAGGGATGCCAGAAGAGCACCCAGGCCCTGGACCAGGGACTTCTCAACACTAGAGGCTCCTGTGGGCATTTCACTCAGGCAGGCTTCTGAAGCTAAGACAAACTGCTAATTTTATAAGCACGCTTGCTGTCTGTGCACTATCCAGTGTTTGGCTGTGTGTGCAAATTCAACTAAATGAGAAATATAAAGACTGGATTGCCTTTGAAGTTCCCTGCATGAAGCCTCTTCTGAGGATGGACAGAAAAACATGCCAACTTTTTAAAAATTACAAGATGACTATTGACACGGGTGCCTCTAGCAAGAGGACCAAGCTCATGGGCTGCAGAGCAGGCCGGCCTGTCCTAGATCTGCTCCTGAGCAGCTGCGCATATGCCACATTACAGATGAACACAGAGGCCAGGAAGGCGAGCCAACGTGCCCAGTGTCACACGGCAGGCATGTGGGAGGAAGAAGAATCCAGGCTGGAGGGGCAGGACTCTCTCTGCAGTCAATTCTCTCATCAACAAAACGGGGATAGCAACACCCACCTCACAGGCTTGGAAGGACTTAGCACCCAGGAGGCACTCATGGCAGGCCAGATCCTAACACTGAGAAGAGGACTTTATGTTCTACAAAAATCTCTATGAGGTTCGTCCTGTCCTAGGTCTCGGTGACTGAAGCTCCTAGAGTCTAGGTCCTGTCCCACATACTGTTTCACTGATGGTGACAAGTAACCCAACCACAAATGCTTTAATGAGGCTGGGTCTCAGAACCTGCAAGCCCAACTCAGCTATCGGACTCCACGCCGAAAGTATGAGATCAGAGTATCAGCTGCTAGACTTCCCAAAGCAAATTTTCCAGAAAATGCAAGGACATGTGAGTGGTACGCTCTGGAACATGAAGGAAAGTTTGAAGCCTTTCCTCACCCACTTGGACAAGCGGTAAAGCCACACACCATGGGTCTGCATTAGTAGGGAACAGCTATTTTTAAGTGAAATGTCTTGGCTATTTCAAGGTTTGGACTTTTATTTTATTTATTTATTTAATCTAAGAGGAAGTTGTACTTTCTCATGACTCACATCTTGCAAAATGGTGTCTCATGCATTTTTAATGTTGAAATCATCTTGACTTCACAGCAGGTCAAAAAAATGTCTAAGAGCAAATCAGCTCTTTATTTTATCATTCAAGTAAAAAAAGCTAACATATTGGAGTCACAGAATTTCTACAGCTGAGTCTGAATGTTAGTATTTTTCCAAAAAAATTTTGACACAGCACCCTCTGTTTAAAAATATGTGTGTAGGCTGGGTGCAGTGGTTCACATCTACAATCCCAGCACTTTGTGAGGCCGAGGCAGGAGGATTGCTTGAGCCCAGGAGCTCAAGACCAGCTTGGGCAACACAGCAAGACCTTGAAAAACTACAACAATTAGCCAGATATGGTGGCATGCGCCTGTAGTGCTGGCTACTGGGGAGGCTGAGGTGGGAAAATTGCCTGAACCCAGGAGGTCGAGACTGTGGTGAACCTGCACTCTGGCCTGGGCAACAGAGTGAAACCCCCCCACTCAAAGAAAAGAAAAACTATATATCTCCTAAAACGTGTATCTGAAAGGCTTTTTATTTTATTTGGTTATTAACATGTGGGACACAAGTCAGGACTTGCCACACAAGCAGGCCGCATGCAGGTGAAGTTTGGGCCTCCAACTGTCTGGAAGACTTGAAACCATGATCACACGGCGCACCTCAGAGTGCATCTGCAAGGGGCTCACCACAGACAGAAACGCACAGGGCCACTGAAGGGCTGTGAAGCTTGCAGGTGCCGTGTCGCCGACCACGTCCTCATCCAACACCTCCAAGTCTCCAGCTGGAACCAGCTCTCCTCTTTGGGGAAGGGCACAAGCTGGCTTCCGGGACTGTTCCTTAGACTGTAGCAATCTACATTATTCATACTCGGTATGTAAAAGATCACTCAGAGTTCAGTCTCACAGCTCCAAAAGTAAAAATGTAAAACAACACCAAGGAGAAAGCATAAGTGAGATCCACTGAAGCTCAGTGTTTAGGAAGATGCCATAACCTGGCCTGAGTGGCTGGGTACATGGTGCCTGAAGTCTTCCAGGTTGGTTGGCAGGCATTTAAACAGTCTCTGCTCTCCCTGGGACTGCCAACGTCTCCAAAGCGGAGGGTGACATTCTAACGACCAGTAGGTGGGGCACTTGGAGACGGCAGCCACACGAGGCTAAGACCAGGGGAACTGGGGGAGGGAGTTTGTTCTCTGCCGGCACAAGGTCAAGGAATCTATCCGCAGCAAGGAGAAGGGAGTGGCTGTTGCGGGAAGGAAGGCAGTCACCAACACCTGGAAGAAACTCAGACCGCTTCAGGTGGCTGAGATACATAGAGGAAACCTACAGGCTGAGTGTCCCTTATCCGAAAGCCTTGGGACCAGAAATGTTTTGGGTTTTCCATTTTTTCCGATTTTGAAATATTTGCATATGTATAATGAGATTGGGAATAGGACCCAAGTCTAAACACAAAATTCACTTATGTTTCATATATACCTTATACACACAGGCTGAAGAACTTTAGTCAATGCTTCCCATGATTTAATGCGGAAGACAAAGTTTAACTACATTTAGTCTGCGACCCTTCACATAAGTGTGGAATTTTCCACGTGGCACCATGGTGCTCATAAAGTTTCAGATTTGGGACTATTTCAGATTTCAGATTTGGGATGGCTCAGTCTCTACTCATATTCATAAGTGACCTGTCAAAAATACCTGCTATTTCTTAGGTTTAAATTTCTTTCTGCAAATGCCGTTGTGAAATTTATAAATTAAATTCTCTATATATCTTGCACATGCCACTAGGTTAACTTATGAAATTTAGTATTTAGTTTTAAAGCTAGTCAGTTGCAAAAACAAGTATGAATATTGATAGGTTATTATCCAAAGGATAAAAAATATCTCATATAATCCCTTCAAACTAAAAGAAAGCCTTGTGCCACTGGGTGAGAAAAAGCAGTCAAATTGGAAACTTCCATAAAAATATGTCTGGAGTGATTGAGCTCACTGCCAAAGTATGGAAGAAAAAGGGCCAGCAAAAAAAGAGTTAATGCGAGCCTTACAAGGAGCGAGAGGAAAAGGCCAGCAATAAAAGGGTTAATGTGAGCCTTATAAGAAGGCTGTGAGGTCCAGAGAGCCAGAGAGCTCTAGGGAAGTCTATAAAGCCCGGGGCTGTGCCAAGAGACTGCAGACTGCGCCAGCACAGACAAGGACAGACAGACAGACAGACACTTCCTCAGGGAACCCTGTCACAGGACTCCCAGCGGGCGGGCCAGTCTTCTTTCTTCACCCCTGCTCAGCATTACCAGCGAGCTGAAGTCCACGCAGTCCAGACTCACTTGCCGGCACTCAAAGCCCTGCAGGCAAATCTTCAGGAGCCTGGAAAGCACCTGCTAAGAGCCAGGACAGGCCAGGGGCACATGGCCTGCGACCTAGGTAAGACTTGGCCCTCGGCCTGGGATCTGGGGTCTGGTTGGTGCTGTGCCACAGACGGGGGAGAGGGATTAACCAGGCTACAGGCCTATCTTGGGACAGGCTGGACACAGAGGCAGATGAACACCTCACCTGTCAGCACCCAGCTTCCAACCCCAAAGACCCTCACCGAGTGAGGCGGCCAGGCAGCTCTGTGGTCTCAGTGCGACCACAGACCACCATGGAGCTCTGCCTGAGGGCTTCATAACGCGTGCTGAAAATACCATCCAGTATTCCATCACATTCCGCTCAGCGAAAATAAGCCCCACTTTGAGGAAACAACAGTACATGGCTCTGCGTTGCACTGCGGTACCTTAGTCACTCTTACCCTCCCCAAAAGCCACAGGTGAATTAATATCCCCTCATAAAGACAGAGATCTAAGAGATCTGGCAAGCAGTGGACATTTGAAACAAAATGATAAAATGTTTAACGTTCACTTTATATTGATAAATCCACGACCTCCTCTAAGGAGGATACAGACAGGGAGTTTCACACTGGGTTTGCATCTTTTCATGAGACCATTACGAAAGTAACAGTATCTGTCAAGGTCCAAAAGACTCAGTTTACA
This sequence comes from Carlito syrichta, assembly GCF_000164805.1. Classification (NCBI taxonomy): domain Eukaryota; kingdom Metazoa; phylum Chordata; class Mammalia; order Primates; family Tarsiidae; genus Carlito; species Carlito syrichta. Next base: position 101,720 of record NW_007232470.1, read on the forward strand.
CAGGAAAGAAATTAATGACTCGATTTTAAGCTGTTTCCCCTCACAGTTTATTTAACAAATTTAGGTCAGAGAACAAACACATGTTAAGGGTTCTGCTCACCTTGAAACTTTCCTCCCAAATTACCGTCTAATGCTTTCCAGAATTTCCACATCTAAAGAACAAAAGAAGTACTCTGGGCAGCTTTTAAGAAACTGAATCCAGAGGCTAGATGCAGGGCTTCCAGCCTCATAGACAGAACACTGGCTGTTCAAGCTGGGGTTATCCACTAGAGATGAGCAAGGAGCACAAAATAATTAAGAGAGTCAAATTTATCAGCCCCAGCTAAGCAAAGTTCACTGACTGCTTTTAAAATAGCTGACACCAAGGCAGTGACTTGCCTTTTTCCTTTTTTAAAGAAGCGGTATTTTCAAGCAGTAGGTCAATAAATCTCTAGTCTGGTTTCGCAACACTTCAAAATAATTTCTAATGATCTCAAAGGGTAAAATGAAGACTCCCAAGAGAAAAACAACGCAAATGAATTTTCGTGTGACAAGTCAGCTTACTCCAGGACCAGAGGATTCTCTGTTGGGGTACAGGAGACTGGTCCTGTGCACTGCTGAGCAGCATCCCTGGACTCTACCCACTAGATGCCACCAGCACCCTCCCCACCCCGAGCAGGGACATGCCTGCTGGCTGAGACCCTCTGTTTGCTCCATGAAGAACCTCCGGGAGCGCTCGAACCAACCAGTGATCGGAAACCCCACTCACTCCCAAGAGAGCTGCGAAGCCACTGTGAAAAGACATCACGTCCCCTAGCCCCTCCGAAACAAAACTCTGAGCAGATTTCCTTCACCCAGTTCCTAGGCTGCAAGCAGCATTACAAAAATACATTAGGCTTTACAATAATCAGTTAAAATATCAAGTTAGATTTTAAATATTATTTCCTAAAGCTATGACCATTTTTATTCCTTATTCTCTGTCATTCTAGATTATGAAAAATGTTTCATTTTTGGCACCAAACAGTACTAGCATTAGCAAAAAACCTAAATTTATTGATTTTATTGCAAGGGAACTGAGTCCGCTCTCGTCTCCAGTTTTCCAAATGCACCATCCTTCAGAAAAACTGGGCTTTTCCCTTCTCATCTTATTTCACCTTTCAGCAGCCACTGTGGTAACTCACACGTCCTCTTCCGCAAAGAGCAGTTTTGGGGATTCTCATGCTGCTATGCACGTTACTTCACAGGCCTGCTATGCAGCGGCGAGGGAGGCGCACGAGTCGGGTGACTCACTATCTGGGCTCCACTCACACCGGGCAGCTCTGGGAGCCACAGGAAAGGAAACAGGACAACGTCTACATTTGTTTCTTCCAAAGGAAAGAAATGAATGACTCAGTTTTAAGCTGTTTCCCCATCTTTATTTAACAGATTTAGGTAAGAGAACAAACACGTGTTAAGTGTTTTGCTCACCTTTAAACTTTCCTCCCAAAGTTTAAAGACATGAGAGGCCAGCCAGTGGAGCCAGGCTTTGCTGGAAAGCCAAGGCCACCAGGTGAGACTCAGTCCTCTTATTGCTCTTCCAGGTGCCCAGATGATGCATCAGCTGCAGCTGTGAGTGCAGCCACTGACTCCATGGGAAGGGCCTGGGACCAGCACGCAAGGCCCCACGAGCCTCAAGCCAACTCACAATGCACGTGCTGCTGGCCATTCCTGCTCTTCCAACTTTCTGCAACTAACAAACCCAAACCACCGCCTGTGCTCCTTGGGCCAATTTTCCTGTATTACAAAGGTCTGGCTCACTTGAAAGAGAACTGCCTCTCTTTCTAAACATGGATTCACTGCTAAAAACAGACTTCTGTGAGCCTTTTGGCAAGTCTTGAGGACGGTGCAGTGGAGACATGGCTTTGACCTCGCCCACACATGGCTTTGGCGTGGAGATGCGCCCGGGGACCGTGCAGCCCGCAACCTACAACAGCGCTGCCCCAGCGCTCAACCTCTCCCATGCGCTGCTCGGCACCACCCCGCTCAACCAGACGGCGGAGCTCTCGGAGCACCAGCAGTACGTGATCGGCCTTTTCCTCTCATGCCTGTACACTATCTTCCTCTTCCCCATCGGCTTTGTGGGGAACATCCTGATCCTGGTGGTGAACATCAGCTTCCGGGAGAAGATGACCATCCCCGACCTGTATTTCATCAACCTGGCTGTGGCGGACCTCATCCTGGTGGCTGACTCGCTGATTGAGGTGTTCAACCTGGACGAGCAGTACTACGACATCGCCGTCCTGTGCACCTTCATGTCTCTTTTCCTGCAGATCAACATGTACAGCAGCGTCTTCTTCCTCACCTGGATGAGCTGTGACCGCTACATCGCCCTGGCCAGGGCCATGCGCTGCAGCCTGTTCCGCACCAAGCACCAGGCCAGGCTCAGCTGCGGACTCATCTGGCTGGCCTCCGTCTCGGCCACGCTGGTGCCCTTCTCTGCCGTCCACCTGCAGCACACCGAGGAGGCTTGCTTCTGCTTTGCAGATGTCAGGGAGGTCCAGTGGCTGGAGGTCACCCTGGGGTTTATCATTCCCTTTGCCATCATCGGCCTCTGCTACTCGCTCGTTGCCCGGGTCCTCGTCACAGCTCACAAGCACCGAGGCCTGCGTCCGCGGAGGCAAAGGGCCCTGCGGATGATCTTGGCCGTGGTGCTCGTCTTCTTCATTTGCTGGCTGCCAGAGAATGTCTTCATCAGCGTCCACCTCCTGCAGCACGCACAGCCGGGGGCCGCACCCTGCGAACAGTCTTTCCGCCACGCCTACCCCCTCACTGGTCACATCGTCAACCTCGCAGCCTTCTCCAATAGCTGCCTGAACCCCCTAATCTACAGTTTTCTCGGGGAGACCTTCAGGGACAAGCTAAGGCTGTACATCGAACAGAAAACAAACTTGCCAGCACTGAACCGCTTCTGTCACGCCGCCCTGAAGGCGGTCATCCCAGATAGCACCGAGCAGTCGGACGTTAAGTTCGGCAGTGCCGTGTAGACACCTTGCAACAGACCCAGGTGTGGGGCAGACAACTGAAGCGAGGCAGGCACAAGTGACAGCTACATCCTGTTTCCAAACCTCAGGCAGACAATGTCATAGGCTCCAGGGCCTCTGTGACAGCCGCGTTCATGGCCACCCTTGGGCTGGTGAGAAAACCTCACTACAAGCCCTCCTCAACCTTGCACCGCTCACAGAGGCTCGCACCATGGCAGGTCTGCGACTCTGATATCCAGGAGCCATGGTGACCACTGTCCCTCGGCTCCTCTGCATACTCTGCTGACCAGCAAAAGACAAACAGAGGCCACTCTAGATGTAATACCTGAATGACCAGGTACACCTGCAATAAATTGCCATCTTGGGGGAAAAAAACAAAACTTGGGGACAGATATGCCCAAGTGATCTAAGCAAGAGGCAGCAGTGTGCTCTGCATGCCTGGGAGCTGGAATTCACTCTGCGCATGCTAACTGTGGCACCACAAGCAAGGAGGAAAAGAAAAAGCACGGCTCCTGCACACACTCAAGGGTTTTCATCCTCCGTGATGGCACCCACAGCACCACGGCGGCCGTGCCAACACCCATGCACACTGGGGACTTGGTCTGTGCCAGCCGGAAGACTCCACCTTAATGCAATGTCTGCCTGCCTGGTCTGAGACACCCACTGTCGTCGCTGTAGCTGTTTCCAACAGTCTTTGCACCGCACTCATGGGAATGGAGACTGTGCAAGGTGCCACCGGTAAGTGAGATGCCACAACACAATACTACGGTGAGTGTGGCTGAAGAATTAATTTCTTCTACACAAATAACTATGGGGACAATGATGCTGATGATGTAAACATTCTTCATTAAAATGCGAAAAAAGGAAGACTAATGACTGCCAGTAATGTTCTGCCGCTGCCAATAAAACAGCCACATGCTGACTCTTCTGAATGCTCTCTCTCAGTGGTCCCCAAGTGGGGTGGGATGTGGGTGGGGTAGGGCCCTCAGAAGCAGCCACTGCACCAGAACCCTTCCCTCCTCACACAGAAAACACAGCCCATGGCTTCACAAGGCCCTCGCTACCCAGGGATCTCTCTCATGTGGCTGCTATCTATGCCCAGCCAACAAGACCCAACCTGGCACCTCTAGGATGTCAAAAATGCCGTAGCCTGACACTTCTGCTGCCCAACCTTTGGGCACCAAAACAAGTTTTATTAGAAATGCAGAAGGCAGGTCTTAGCTTTGTTCAGCAGTCTGCACAAAACAGCCTTGCCTTTCTAGAAGACTCCACACTGTCCACTAAGCCAGGCACCCTGCAGCAGCCCAGGGCCCTCATGCAGCTGGAAGAGTTCCACTCCTCCTCTCACACGTGCTGCCCCTCTTCCTGCCCACCCACCTACCCCAGTAGCGGGTCATCTCACAGGGGCCCATCTCCCCAACAACACTGAGGAGCTCAGTCTTCCCAGAAATACATGCAGGGAGCCAAGCAGCGCATCCCAAGGGAGACTGAAATGTGTGGGTGACAGGAATACACCACTTGCATCTTAACAGCCTTTAAGGTTATTTTCCGTTTAAAGCTCTGGTACTGTTTTTTATTTATGATCATATAAAGTTTGATTTATAAATATATTTATGAGAAACAGTGAAACCATTTAAAGAAAATATCTGGAAGGAGAACAGGCGGTTAATGGATATGGCAAAACTACAGTAAGACTAGAAAAGTCACTCTCTTCCTTTCTCTACCGTTCTGTCAGACACGAGGCTGTGCACTGGCAGAAAGCCAGGTCTGACGGCCAGGAGGTGCCTGTTCTCTGTGCCCTTGTCATCACGGGCACACATCTCTCAGGAAGAGAGCACTGGCCCCAAGCCATGATCCTGCGGAAGGGACATCTCAGGCTCCAGCCCCAATCAGGGCTCGCCTCCTCAGTGAGCACCTTACTCCAAAGCCCGAGAACGAGACAGCCCACAGCCCAAGGCAGCTCTCACACACACGCAGGTCCAGGAAAGTGGAGTCACTATGGGGGACAAACCAGGTTCACCCGTGGCCTGTCCTGCTGGGCACCACAGGGGGCCTTCGGTCACAACCAGACCCTGAGCACCAGCTCCCTGCCCCTCCAGAGCCCGCCCTGCAAGTCACCACATCTACAGAGGTCACAGCCCCACCTACCGCCCTGCTTGTGAGAAGGGAAGGGTCCTAGGACATGCATCCCATCAGCATCCTTGGCGGCCCCTTGTGGCTCCCCTCCTCCAGGGGTACCCCACCACAGTGCACAGATATCAGACAACAGTGCCCAAGAATCCTGACAGGGTGACACTTTTACAAGATGAGTGCTTGACATTAAGTCCCCTTTTGACCTCAGGAAAAGACTCTCTGCCAGGTCCCAGAAGGGAGGCACTGGGGCCCAACCACAAGGCAGGTGTTCACCAAATGCATTCTCCCTCCTTGTGTTGTGGACAGATGCTTTATAAATATGCTGAGGTAAGAGGCCCAACATGTGTGACTCCACTCTGACAGGGCAGGGCTGGGGAGACAGACAGGAATAAGACAAAGAATGAAGTTTAGTCTCTGACCTTTAAACAATCCTATAAGGACCATAACTCCCCATTATCCAAATGAAGAAACTGATGCTAAAAGAGTTTATGACTGCTCAAAATCACAAGTGGTAAATGACGTGGCCAGGAGTTAAACCTCCTCTCCCAGCGTCAAACCCCTGTTCCTTCCCTTGCAGCACTTGGCACCTTGGTCCCTAACGGACAAAAGCACTCCATGCATTAATCACGTAGAGCCCAGGGGCCCTGGGCATCAAGAGGCATCTAAAGTTGCATGGTGCAGGTTGTTCAGGAAGGTAGAATGGAGATCTCCCCAAGAAGCTTTGGGGGGGAACTACATCTGGCCAAAGTCCCAAAACATGGCCAAGGGACGGGGGATTCATGCCTCTAAGCCAACCCACATGGAGTCCTCCTCTGCACTACCATAGAAGCAGCCTCCTTTGGTGTTCTGCTCCATCTGGGATGGCAGAACAAGCCTGCTTCCTCCTGCACACAAGACACCACCGAGAGCTTATGGAAACATCAGGCCTGCCCTATGCCTCTCCTCCTCATCACCAGGTCTTCTTCAGATGGCACCTGCCCAAGGCTCAGGTCAGACAGAGTTGGAGTACAGCCTGGCCACAAGCCCTGGAGGCAGATTTGTTGACCTGTGAACTGCAGCAGGGCTACTCATAGGGCGAGTCTGATGGACACAGATGTACACAGTGAGCCTGTGGGTGCAGGAGGGAATGCGCAAGGCTGAGGCCTCGACATGACAGAAAGAGGGCCTTACAGAGCTAGACTGTGAACCTGAGGCCTCTGGAATATCTCTGACCCTGAAATCCTGGAGCGGGAGTCAGTGTGGCAGACAGAGCCAAAGTCAGCGAGCCCGGCGGGGAATCTGACAGCCTATCACACACATGCCCTTCTCACAGTGACTGCTGAGAGCTGAGGCTAATTTCATTACTTTGGGCAGGCACACCATAAGATAAAATCAAGGCGTTTTAATTGCTTTGTTGTTTCCTGGTAACCCAGCCTTCTCCTACACTAATGCTTTTTTAAATCCCACAAAGAGCTCAAAAGTATGTAACCATAAGCATATGAAAACTCTGATGTTAGCACTGAATATGACTTCACTTTCTTTGTGCTTAATAATAAACTGTTGACTACACTGGGGTGACACAGACCTTCCCACCCCTCCCAGATCATGCACCGCATCTCAGTTAGGAATGGCAACACTGGATTTACTAAGTCTCACTACCCACACACCTTCGGGCTTTGGGGTGGGGAGAGAACCACAAACAGGTCTTCTTAGTAGGTTGTTTTCTGCAGCAGTACTCAGTGTTTTTAATTGCTACAGCTCTCTTCCCACATTTGGAACGGTCGCTCTGCATTTGTCTTCATGACGCTGACATTTTTTAAGTGCATAAGAAATGTGCTGATGCTCTTGAAGCCAGAGAACATACAGTGAGGAAAGGAGACAGAGTGGACAGGGGGAGCCCCATGGGAATGGGTCAGAACTAGAATTATGACTTAAACCCAAGGTTTCTAAAATAAGAAGTATATAAACGTGTGTGTGTACAGACACATGTATGCGCATTAGGTGTTACGTATGTATGTACACATCATGAGCATACTTACTTGTACACATGTATGGAGCGTGAGTGTATACATGGACACAGACACGCATATTCACATTTCCTCATGCATCCAGATCCAATCTCTAACACCATCACCCTCAGAAAGGCTCCAGAGCTCCAGGGAGAACTGGCCAATTCGGACCAGGAAAGTGTGGTTCTGACAGAAGGTGAGACAGGCTCCAAGATAAGTACTGGGTCCATCCAAAGGGCACAGGGGACAATGAGAAGGGCTCCCACTGGCCAAATTTAACTTGAGTATTAAGGTAAGAAGAGTAAGTACTACAAACATAAGAATCCACAAGTCCATTCCAATAATAAACAGATATAAATAAATACAACTTAGAAAAATAAACAAGTGAAACACAGTAATAGGCAGAGAAGAATGCATGCGTGAACGGGAGGCTTCTCGCCTCTAACCATGAGCAGGCTCATAAAGGAGGTGGACGGTTGTTATTTCGCAGCTTTCAAGTGAAACTGGAGCAGGCAAGAACCGTGCATGTGGCTGACTCTCAGGGACACTCAGTGACAAACACGTAGGGCAGGGCCTAACGTGTCGCCACTGATGGCTCATTCATACACGGGAATTATCACTACACAGCAGAGCCAGGACAGCCCTTCTGAGTGATCACGTTAATGTTGCCGAGAGGGGCGGGCCAGGTGCAATGCCCTGAGAGGAACACATCTCCTATATCATCATCCGGACAGACACAACCTGAGTCCAATCAGGAGGAAATATCAGATGAATTCATAGGGACAGGGAGCCAGCCTAAAAAATGTCAGCGTCATGAAGACAAATGCGGAGCAACCATTCCAAATGTGGGAAGAGAGCTGTAGCAATTAAAAACAGTATGGATCCTGGATGAGATGGTCTACTAGGAGGAAAAAATGTGGTAGTGGATATTATGGGGTTATATCGTATCGGAATACATTGGTAGGTGACAATATCACTGTAAAGCCCTGTTCAATCTCCTGAGACTGACGACTGCACTGTGGTTTTATGACATACTGTTCTTGATCACAGGAAACACACATGACAGTATTAGAAGCAAAGAGCACTATGAATACAACTCTTCCCCACGTGGCTTGGCAGGCATGGGGACACACACACCAGAGACAGAGCACGAGTGCACATGCAAACACACACACAAATGCCACAAAACGTGGAACAAGATGTCATAACACCATACCTACAAGATATACCCAAAAGAATCAGAAACAGATGTTCAGACACGCATTTGTACACAAATGTCACACCAGCACTATTCATAGTGGCTGATAGGTAGAAACAATCCAAATGCCCATTGGCTGATGAATGGATGTGGTAAAATGGTCTATACACACAAAATATTGTTCAACCATAAAATGAAATGAAGGTTGACAAGGGCTCCAACATGGAAGAACCGTGAAAACACTGTGCTCAGTGAAATAACCAGACACGAGAGAACGATATACTGCATGATTATGCAGAGTAGCGGTTGCCAGGGGCTGGGCAGGGAGGAGTGAGGAGTGACTGCTGATGGACATGGGGTTTCCTTGGGGACAAATAAAATGTTCTAAGATTGCAGCTGAGTGTAGGGGCTCACACTTGTAATCCCAACACTCTGGGAGACGGAGGGGAGAGGAATGCTTGAGCCTAGGAATTTGAGACCAGCCTAGGCAACATAGTGAGAGTTTATTTCTACAAAAAAATTAGCCAGGCATGGTAGTGGGCCTGTAGTCCCAGCTACCAGGGAGGCTGAAGTGGGAGGATCACCTGAGCCCAGAAGGTTGAGGCTGCAAGTGAGCCAAGATCGAGCCACTGAACTCTAGCCTTGATGACAGAGTAAGGCCCTGACCCCAAAAAAAAAAGAGATAGTGGTGATGGTCGTACAAGTCTGGACTACACTAAAAACCATGGAAGTACACACTTCAAAAGAGTAAATTTGTGGTATGTAATTATTTCTCAATAAAACTGTTGTTTGGACAACAGGAACCACTGTTCCTACAGCTGGCCCTCCCTTCTGGGAGACATGTTGGTCTCTGCGGAACAATCCAATCATCTGAGATAAATGCCACTGTCTGGCAGCTCTCACTTACGTACACCCCTTGGAAGGGGACAGTCACCACCACTCTGCATGTAGTTCACTAGCAGCCTGAAAACAGAAAGGTTGAAGCCATCTGGAATCCTGAAAACTACCCTTTAACATTTATTGTAAAGCTTCTAATTAAAGTTTTCTCTTCTTACTCACTGCCTAGTAATTCAAGCTTTATTTTCTTTTCCACAGTGGGAAACTAATTATCTGGGGTGTCGTTGGATACACTTTTAAATTAAAAAAGAGGAAAAGAACTTCAGTGGAAATTAAAGTTACATTTGCCAAGTCATTTGCTGGGATCACTCCTAAAGTGGAGAAGACCAGTTGTGCCCCCCACAGAGCACCGTTGCCAGGCTGAGGGTCTGCCCACGCCGCCCATCTGAAATGACCGTGCACAGCAGGACACAAACTGCTGTCTCATCTGCTGTACGCTGTTCTCAGACACTTTTCACTAGGGCAATGAACTCTAGAGAACAAAGCTTTCTAATTCAAGGCATTCATGTCACTTTTGCTCTGCATATTAGGTTCATGATCAATACTCTGGAACACAGTAGACACCCACGGATGAATAAAGTGAGTGACTGCATGGGTGAAGCTGAGCACACACAGGTTTCTGCCTTCCCTCTCAGAGAGGGATGAGGTCTGAACTTCCAAAGTTTCTAGCACCATCTTTCTGCATCAACACTTGCCAACTGAGACTTGGAAGAAAAGCCTCCTCTTCTCTAAGTGCCCCAGGAGCTGAGAAGCATACACTGAGCATACTTCCAGAGGCCATCACTGGAGACCTTATTTCAGATGTAATTAGCACTTTGCCTTCCAGTTTCCTGGAAGGTGGGGAAGTGAGCTAGCCCAGCTGCACCAGAAACACAGCGGGAGGGAGGGGTGAGAGAGAGAGAGAGAAGGGGCATCTTCTGTATAATGCTCACCAGGCCCCAAGCCTTCACTGTCCACTGAGGGCACCCTCCTTCAGGGCCCCACCTGGTAAAAGGCATTTTCTGAGAGCTTTAACCTTCCCTGCCCACAGGCACACGCCACAGCTCCTTAAAGGGCAGCTACAGGCCTCTGAGAATGGGTTCCGGGGCAGAAACACAAGGGAGTCCCACAGAAGCAAGTATGGGGGTCCCCTCAGAGTGAAGGGCAAAGGCCCTTCCATACCAGGCATGGCCCCATCAAGCTGTTCAAGGTCCACCCGCACAGACACTGCACCAGGTTCAAGGACGCAGGGCCTAGGCAGCCCCACCACAGGCTCCTGGCATCCCAAGCGGCCCCCGAGCCAACACACAAGCCACACAAACAGGCATATACACGCGCACAACTGCAGACTCAGCGTTCATACACATCCAGGTCCGTGTTGTCAGGAAACGTCAGCTGCCCGAGCTAATCTGATCTCTGCCATTGTCCAGTGGGTGGGGGCTCTAGTCTGGGAACAGTTTTACAAGCCAAATCCTGGGGTGGAATCCATCTGAAACTTATCACCAGAAGTCAGCTGTTGGGAGCCCTGGAAATGCCCCAGTCATTCTTAGGGAAGCCGACGCCCCCCAGCCTGATCCAGGGGCCGGTTCTGCTGGATACGAACCTCTACTTATCCGTGGTCTCGGAAGGGGGAGAACACAACGGAACAAACAGCTGTTTACACAAAGCTTCTGGTCCTTCCTCCTCCTCCCTCCTCCCTCTGTGCCCCTGGACGACTATGAAGGGCCTGGCCAGCCTTTACCTCCCGGCCCGGCTTCTCACTGGATGTCTGTCTCCCCTGTGACCCAGGCTCCCTGGAATAACAGACAGCTCTGTGACCATGCTGGAGTCCTAGCTCATGGGCCTTCGGAAGTCCTGCTCGGTGCACACAGGACATGATGGTAGCTCGTCCTCCAGCTTTGGACTCCACGCAGCCTGCAGCTCACCGCAGGAGGAGATGGCCAGAGTCCTGGGGAGACGTCGGCCGCCTCAGGAAGTCACAGTAAGCAAAAAAGCAAGTGGGCATCACGCGCAGGACACACAGCCTTGCTTGGAAGGCTGAGCCTTTGGAAACAAGCCGGCCTTCTGGGCTCCAGCAAAGAAAAACTCAGAGCCAGCCACTGTTTCCACTCACCCTTCTCATCCCATGCTCTGCCTGTCTCATTCAAGCCCAGTGGCCAACGGCCAGCCAACCCAGGAACAAACTTCCAGTTCCTTGGCAGAGCCCAAATAGCAGAAAGGTCTTGCCCCCGGAAGTCAACACCACAGAGAACTCTCCCCAGAGAAGCTGGAAGCCACACACCTGACTTCAGGCCACCAGCCCTGTCTGCTCCACAGAGCGACAACTGTGAGTTCTGAGTCAGTCACCTCCTGCCAACAGGGGGAGCAGAGCGTGGGATTGGACGACACATACAAATCAACACCTTAAATGAGAGGCAGAAAATCTGGAAAGACTGGGAACTCCCAGGCCAAGTTTTGGAAGAAAGCATGAAACGGGAGGTAAGTGAGGGTACGGGTGTTCTGAGGCTGTCCGTTCACCTGCTCCCCACCACAAACTGCACTCCTAGGGCCGCCCAACCCAGTATCAGTGACACCAGGGCACTATCACCACCACCCAGCCCTCCAACGACACACGTGCACACACACATGTACAGACATGCCCACATAGAGACCCATATACAGACACGCAGCAACACAGACACAGACACGTATGCGCGCACGCACGCGCACTATACACACACAATGAAATGCTACTCAAACTCACAATATTCTTAAAAAACCTGCCCATACTAAGGGTTATAAGGCATATCACACACTCTCAATCACTGTTGGTGGGAACATAAGCTGTACAACCTACTTTGTAGGAAGCACTGAAATAGGGGGGCTGCTTCTACAATGATTCTACCTCCTGATATTCACACCCCATGTGATTCCCTCCTCATGTACAAGCTGGGCCTAGTGACATTCCTCTAACAAACAGAACACAGCAAGAGAGACAGGAAAACATTTCTGGGACCAGGATATCCAGTTTCTGTGCTCTCTCTCACACCTCGATGAAGCCAGTGATGCCCCGGGCCCTCAGTCTAACAACAAGCCCACAAAAAACTGATCCTTCCAATAAATACTGCCAAATTGGGGATGCAGACCATCCCCTGAACAGCCTTCAGAAGAGGCTCCAGCCCTGGCCACTTGCGGACCACACTTTTGTGAGCAACTCTGAGTCAGAAGGCCCAGCTAAGCCAATCCCTGAATTCTAGTTCACAGACTTTGTTGTCTTAAGCCACAAACTTTGCAGTTTTCATATATGATTCAGCAGAGACGAAGACTCCCAAGCCCTAAGATCCTGAAACTCCACTTGTGCACACGTATGACATGATACATGCAGAAGAGTGTCCATCACAGTGATGTCTGTGATACACCTCAATGTGTCCTCAAGGTAAACTTGCACACACATATGACCCAATACATGCAGAAGAGTATTTGTTGCAGACATCTGTAATATCCTTTGGCACGTTCCCAAGGGAAACTCACACACATGCAGAAGAGTGTTCGGAGGGGAAGGTCCAAGGTGGCCCACTTAAAGGCATAGAACGCCTGCCACGCTCAGCAAAGAAACCTAAATGGAAGAGCGAACCTAGGACTTTGAGGGTCGGCCTGCAAACTCAAGCTGAGGTTTATCAGATGGTCACCTGATGCAGAAGCCAGACAGTTCCAAGCCCCAGACACCCCGGGAAGCAGCCCTATCACAAGATCGGAAGACCACTTGAAGAACAAAGAGGTGAGTGAAAGTCACAGATGTTCTCTACAAATCTCTGGTAAGCCTCTGCAGTCGCAGCCAAGGGACAGACAGCCCAGGCTCTCCCTCTATGCCAGCTGGGGGCAGAGGACTGCCGGAATTGGAATAGAGTCACCCGCAGAATCCATGTGGAGCCCGAGGAACCCCAGTTTTAGAGGTCCCAGAGCCAGCAGCCGCCAACCCCACCCCACAGAGAGGCTCTGTAGGAAACACGCCGTGGGGATGGTCCGCACTGCACAGGTATTGTGCTCCCTCTTTAGCACCGAGCAGGGGCAGTGTAATCACTTGAGGATGTTTTTCCATCATGTCACCAACATCTGTTGCGGCCCCATATCAGGGCTGCAGACGCAGCTTGCCCTCAGGGGTCACCATCGCTTCAACAGCCCCTCCCGTGGAGCAAGGTGGGAACGAGCAGCAGACCCACCCACCTACAGACCGGAGGAGAAATACCAACTCTCCACTAACGAGACAGCTACTTCTCTTCTACCCCCAGATGAGGGATGGGATGGTGGTGCTTAGACATCAGGAGGCCATCCCACCCCACAAAAGCACCTGTGCTGCATAGAGCCAGGGGGCCTCTTCCTGTCACCTGCCAATCCTGTTGATGAGGTGCACAAGCTGGGGAGGAGGATACTGGAGCTCCCAAACAACCAGGGCCTCTGGGGATTACCTCTGAACTGGAGGAAGGGATTTGCTCTGCCCCCACCAAACTGTACAAGTGAAACAGTGCCAGACAATTCTCGCCAACTCACCACCCTTTCTGCCACCTTCCTGAATCCCTGAGAGAGAAGGGGAAACTAAGAACGTCCTGGAACAAGCCTTCCAAGAAAATTTCCCCTATCTCAATGGTGAGGCAGTCATGCAGATACAAGAGGTTCAGAGAATTCTGTGAGGTATTACATGAGAAGACCATCCCCAAGGCACATAATAATCCATCTTGCCAAGGTGCACATGAAAGAAAAAAATCCTAAAGACAGTCAGAGAAAAGAGACAGACCACCTACCAAAGAAGACCCATCAAAATTGCAGCAACCTCTCAGTAGAAACCCTACAAGCCAAAAGGGACTAGGATCCCATCTTCAACATTCTTAAAGAAAAGCAATTCCTGCTAAGAATTTCCTGCCCTGCCAAGCTAAGCTTCATTAATGAAGGAGAATTAAAATGCTTCTCAGACATCTAATCCCTAAGAAAATATGCTATTTCCAGACCAGACCTACAGAAAATGCTTAAGAAAGTTCTAAGCACAAAAATAAAAGAATGGTTCCACCCATCTCAAAAGCATAGATAAGCACAGTTTACAGACCACACCAATCAACCATAACGCCTGTAACACAGGCAGCCTCTTAATAGCAATATGTCAGGAACAAACCCCCACATATCAATAACTAACTAAAATGTGAACAGACTGAGCATGCCACACAAAAGGCATGGTGTGGCAAATTGAATAAAGATGTATGATCCACCCTTCTGCTGCCTTCAGGAAACCCATCTCACTGCAAATGACACCCACAGGATCAAGGGTTGGGAGAAAGATCTCCCAGGCAAATGGAAAATAAAAAAGAGCAGGAGCAGCTATTTCTGTATCAGACAAAACAGACTTTAAACCAATAAAAGTTTAAAAGGACAGCGAAGAACACTACATGATTATAAAAGGCTCATTCTCAATCCACCAGCAAGAAATATCCATCTTGAATGTATAGGCACCTGATATAGGATCACCCAGATTTATAAAAACGAGTGCTAATTAAATTAAGAGAGGACATAGACAATTACAGTTGAAGATTTTAATACCCCGCGAACAGCCTGAGACAGATCACGGAGGCAAAAAACTAACAAGGTAATCTGGAACCTTAACTTGACACTTGACTAACTGGATCTAATGGACATCTACAGAACACTTCACTCAATAACCATGGAATATAAATTCTCATCAGCACATGGAACATACTCTTAAGACTGACTACATACTCAAGACATAAATTAAGTATGAACAAATTTCAAAAAGTCAAAATCATACCAAACATCTCAGACCACAGCAGAATAAAAATATTATCACCAATAGGAACCCCCTCAAACACACAAATACATGGAAATTAAACAACATGCTTCTGAATAACTTTGGGGTTAACCCAGAAATCAAGACAGAAATAAAAAGATTCCTGGAAACAAATGAAAACAAAGACACAATATACCAAAACCTCTGGGAAATCATGAAATCAATGCTGAGAGGGAAGTGTATAATATTATACACACATATAAAAAAAATCAAGAGCTCTCAAGTAAAAAGTCTAATATCACACCTAAGGAGCTAGAAAGACAAGAGCAATCCAATCCCAGAATCAGTAGAACAATAGAAATCATTGAAATAAATTCACAACTAAATAAAATAGAGATCAAAAAAGTGAAGATTAAAAAGCTAGTTCTTTGAAAGGTAAATAAGATTGATAGAGCTTTGGTCAGATTAACAGAGAGAGATTCACTAACATGGCAAAGACTCAACAAGGAAAGAAAACTTCAGGCCAATTTCCCTGAGGAACATAGATGCAAAAATTCTCAAAAAGATTCCAGCAAACTGCATCCAACAGCACCTTACAAGGATCATCCATCATGACCAGGTGAGCTTCAATCATGGAATGCAAGGCTGGTTGAAAATACATAAATCAATAAATGTAATCATGAACAGGTGTAAAACCAAGAACCACATGATTATCTCAATAAACACAGAAAAGCATCTGATAAAATCCAACATCCTTTCTCGGTAAAAACCCTCAAGCACCAAGGTATCAAAAGAACATTCCTCAAAATAGAGCCACCTAGGACAAACCCACAGCCAACACCATAGTCAACAGACAAAAGCCGAAAGCATTCCTCCTGAGAACTAGGAGCAAGATAAGGATGCCCACTCTCACCCCTCCTGTTTAACACCATCCTAGAAGTCCTAGTCAGCACAATCGGGCAGGGGAAAAAAATCAGGGGCCTCCAAATAGGATAAGAAGAAGTTAAATTACTCCTCTTCACAGATGATATGATTCTATGCCTAGAAAACTCTAGAGTGCCTGTCAAAAACCTCCCTGCACTAATAAACGACTTGGGAAAAGTCTTAGAACACAAAAATCAGTGTGCAAAATCAGTTGCATTTCTATATACCAGTAACAAGCAAGATGAGAACCAAATAAAAAACACAATCCCATTCACAACAGTCACAAAAAATAAAATAAAATACTTGGGAATTAATCTACACCAAAGAGGAGAAAGATCTTTACAATGAATACTACAAAACACTGCTCAAAGAAATACAAAACACTACACAAAAAATAAAAGAAAATCTCATGCTCATGAATTGAAAGAATCAATATCAAGATGTCCAATCTACCCAAGGTAATCTACAGATTCAATGCAATCCCTATCAAACTACCAGCAACACTTTCAAAAACCTAGAAAAGACAATGCTGAAGTTCATGTAGAAGCCAAAAAGAAAAGAACAAATAGCTAAAGCAGTCCTCTTCAAAAAGAACACAGTTGGAAGCATTACACTGCCAGACTCCAAACATTACTATAAGGCTATAGTAACCAAGACAGCATGGTACTGGTACAAAAATAGACACACAGACCAATGGAACAGGACAGAGAATCTGGAAATAAGACCACAGATCTTGGACCAGGCTCGGTGGTTCAGTCTATAATCCCAGCACTTTGGGAGGCTGAGGCGAGTAGATTGCCTGAGGCCACGGGTTTGAGACCAGTCCAGGCAACTTGGTGAGACCTCATCTCTACGATAAATCAAAAATTAGCCAGGCATGGTAGTGCGCACCTGTAGTTCCAGCTGTTTGGAAGGCTGAGGCAAAAGGATCGCCTGAGCCCAGGAGGTCAATACTAGGGTGGCCACGAGCATGCTACTGCACTCCAGACTGAGCGGAGTAAGACTTCAACTCAAAAAACAAAAAAAGTCAAAATCAATAGGTGTTGGTGAGGTTACACAGAAGAGGGAACACTTCTACACTGTTGGTGGAAATGCAAGCTAATTCAACCTTTGTGAAAGATAGTATGGTGGTTTCTCAAAGAACTAAAAATTGAGCTTCCATACAATCCAGCAATTCCACTTCTGGAAATACACCCAGAGAACATAAATCATTCTACCAAAAAGGCACCTGTATCCATTTGTTTATTGCAACATTATTCACAACAGCAAAAACATAGAACCAACCCAAATGCTGACCACAAGTAGAGTAGATAAGAAAATATGTACATATACACAATGGAATACTACACAGTCATAAAGAAGAACAAAATCACATCCTTTGTAACAAGGATGCAGCTGGAGACCATCATCCTAACTATCACAGAAACAAAAAACTGAATACTGCATGTTCCCATTCATAAAATGAGCTCTAAACATCAGGCGTGTCAGAACAACAGATGCCAGGCACTGCTAAAGGAAGGAGGGAGGGAGGGAGAAATGGTAAGAGGCACACAACCACCCACTGGATACCATATCCACTACCTGGTGGGGGAGGGCTTGCTAGAAGCCCAAACCTTACCTTCACATAAATTACTTATGTAGCAAATCCTCACATGTACCCCATGCCTCTGAAATTAATATATAGATAAATAAATACATAAGAGAGCAGTCACTGCAGCAATACTTACAATACCCATAGTTGTACCCCCAAAGAAAATGTGTGCACGTATGATAGTATACACACAGAGGAGCATTCATTGCAGTGATGTTCATAATTGCCAAAAACTATAAACAATTCAAAATTATCATTAATAGATCGTTATTATTATAAATAATCACTGACTCATACATTCGTGCATGAATAAAAATTAACAATCTAGAGCTACACACAGCAGCATGGATAATATTTACAAAGTGTAGCCAAAAAGTAAAATACAAAAAATATGCATAATACAATCGGATTCATACGAAGTTCAAATATAAGCAAAATGATCTGGGCATGCTCTCATGAGGTTGCAGGTACCTCTCAAGTTGTATATTTTACAATGAAGGGGAGGAGAAGAAAAAGAAAGGACAAAGCCCACCATATACTCTGCATGTCTGCAGTCATAATAAAATATTTCTACTTGAGTCATAACTGCTGAATTTAAAATTCTAGGCCCAGGCTAGAATTTAATACCAAAAGTCACTGTCGTTCTCCTACAAACACTTAGGAACACTTTGAGCTTCCTGATCCCCTTCTGCTCCATGAGTGTATAATTTTGCCTTAAAAACTCTTAAGTCACATGTCATCTGCCAATAACAGGAATACTAGCAAATTTTAAAAAAAATCAAGGCTAGATTTCTACAAATAATTTATCATGAGGAAAACTCCTGCCTACTGGAGATAAATGACTCCTTGTTCCTTTTGGATGAGGGGAGGCACAGGCCAAGTGACATGAATGGCACGTGTGGTCGTAGCAGTGGCCCTAGGACCTGGTGCTCAGCACTCGCTCACCCCCACCCCTAGCTGCCAAGCCCTAGTTTCCCAAGTTTGAGATGTCTACTCTTCAACCAATCACCAGTGTGGGCAGCAGGGTGGGAGTAGGGAGTATTCTGAAGAAAAGAGTGCAGCACAGGACAAGACAGAAAATGCCACATGTTTCAATGACTTTTTTCTTTTTTTGAGTTGGGATCTCACTCTGTCACCCAAGCTGGAGTGCAGTGGCACAATCATAGCTCACTAGCCTCGACCTCCTGGGCTCAGGCAATCCTTCCACCTCAGCCTCCTAAGTAGCTGGAACTATAGGCATACACCACCATACCTGGCTAATTCTTTGTGTTTTTTGTACAGATATGGTCTCAGGCTAGTCTTGAATTCCTAGGCTAAAGCAATCCTCCTGCCCCAGCCTCCCAAAGTGCTGGGATCACTAGTGAGAGCCACTATGTGCCCGGTCTTAACGTGTTTCTTATAAAATACAAACCACAGGGGAACTCAATTGCTATGCAAGGGAATCTCTTGCCCCTTCCCTAGGTGACAAACGCCCACCCCTCCTCAGATATGACGGCAACATTCCGAGAGCAAAGCTGGACAGGAGGTACCACATCAGACTCCCAGGCACATGGAGAGACAGAATGACCCACCTCTTTCACCCATCAGTTCACACTGCCTGCTGGCAAGGCCAGCACTGTGATCCCAGAGGGAATGCCCAGCCAAAGGGGGCAGAACACACATGCAAGAGTGGGGTGGGGAGAGCAAGCGCTCAGTTCCCGGCAGGGGTAGGACCCTCCATGATGCGTGCGTGCGCGCGCACACACACGTACATCCATGCATCCTTCCTGGTGGGCCTGGGCTTGCCCCTCTGGGAGCATTCCATGTAGGAGGCAGGCAAGGCATCTTCACAAACGAAAAGGTGGCATACATCTCAGGCCACTGGCAGAGCACTTCAGTGGCTGCCAAAAGAAAACACATTTCAACCTAACCTCTGGCCCTATCTAGTCAAGTGCAGTGGCATGGTCCTAGCTACTCTGGGGCCAGAGATAGGAGGATTGCTTGAGCCCAGGAGTTTCCGATCAGCTTGGGCAACATAGCAAGATACTATCTCATGTTTTTTTTTGTTTGTTTGTTTGTTTTGAGTTGGAGTCTCACTATGTCGCCCAGACTGGAGGGCAGTGGCTGCTCCTGGCCACCGCATCCTCGAACTGCTGGGCTCCGGCGATCCTTCCGCCTCAGCCTTCCAAGTAGCTGGAACTACAGGCGACCGCTACCACGCCCGGCTCATTTTTGATTTATTGTAGAGATGAGGTCTCACCAAGTTGCCCAGGCGGGCTCAGGCAATCCACTCACCTCAGCCTCCCAAGGCATGGGATTACAGGCTGAGCCATCGAGCCCCGCTGAGATACTATCTCTAAATAAAAAATTTTTTAAAGTAGCTGGAGGCTGGGCTCAGTGGCTCAGCCTGTAATTCCAGCACTTTGGGAAGCCGAGGAGAGTGGACTGCCTAAGCCTGGGGGTTCAAGACCTGCCCAGGCAACTTGTAGAGACCTCGTCTCTACAATACATCAAAAATTAGCTGGACGTGGTAGCGCACACCTGTAGTTCCTGCTACTTGGAAGGCTGAAGTGGAAAGATCGTCGGAGCCCAGCAGGTCAACGATGGGGTGGCCGTGAGTGTGCCACTGCACTCCTCCAGCCTGGGTGACAGAGTGAGACTCTGTCTCAAAAATAAAATTAAAAAATAAAAATACCATCTATGAGCACAAAATAAAAGCTCATTAGCCAGACGTAGTGGCCCACGCCTATAATTCTAGCATTTTGGGAGGCTGACGCAGGAGGAATATTTGAGGCCAGGAGTTTGACTCCCCAAAATACTAAAAAATTAGCCAGGTGTAGCAGCACATGCCTATAGTCTCAGCTCCTTGGGAGGCTAAGGCAGGAGGGTCGCTGGAGCTCAGGAGTTTGAGGCTGCAGTGAGCATGATCACACTACTGCACTCTATTCTAGCCTAGGTGTCACAAAGAGACCCTGTCTCAAAAAAACAAAAACAAAAACAAAAAAAGGCTCACAGCCTGAGCAGTCAATGGCCTCCAAGGTATCACATGTGCTGACACCAGCACCTTCACCATCTCACTCAGACAGCTTCTGGGCAAACTGACCAGTCTTCCTACAAGTTGATAACAGTTGCTCCCAAGCAGAGCCAATGCAGCTTATGTGGAAAAGGCCACCCTATGCCATGAAACACGACCAAGAGCACAGTGAGTTTAAACTAGACATTGTTTATGGTCTTCACAGCAGGAGACGTGAGGTCGGTGCCTGGGAAAACCATCTTCAAAGCAACAACTGTTTTTCCAGCTGTGAATACTCCTTCCTGGGAAATCTGTTCATGCCACTACAAAAATAATTTTGAAAAGACTGTACAAATATGCAACCTCATCTATCCATTCTGGCATTTTAGATCCCAAAGTGAAGAACTTTCTTGACTACATTGTCTGATTAGCCAGTGACTAATATTCCTTATAAACATGTGAATGTCATAATGAAATAAGCTTCCTTGAATAAATGTGGTGTCGACTCATTTAACAAAGAACAATAAATTTAGAGGCTTCCTTTGGATAGTCAGGAAGTAAAGATCATCTCGAGAGAAGAAAGGGAAAAGGCAAGAAGACCTCCTACATTTCTGCACTCTCTAGTTTATCCATAAGCATGTACATCTTCTGAAGGAAAAATATTGCCTCCTTATAATAAAGGAAAAAGGCACTGGGCAAAATCACCTGGGCACAAAGGTACACATGTCACAAACTCTTGGCATCTCTGGAACAAAATTTCACTCAAGCTTAAATACCAAATGTCTACTATGGCCAACAATTTCATGACAGTGACTCTATGACAGGTCCCTTCCAAAGCCAAGAAGAGGAAAAGCAGCCCTTGAGATAGAGGTTCAGTCAGGAGACCCAGGGGCCCGGCCTGATCTGCAGTCTGTGTGGCTCGGTCTCAAACAGCAAGAAGACGAAATAAACTGTGAGTGTCTGACCATTAGTCCCTCCACAAGTAACTGCAACGAAGCTACGTGAGAAACCTGAGGCCAGCCACGCTTTTAAAAATGTGTAGGGAAAAGTACAAATCTCAAATGTACCACACATCTCTTCCTAAACCTTTCCATGTTTTCCGCATTTTTCCACAATAAGTGTGTCTTATTTATTTATTTATTTATTTTAAAGATAGGGTCTTACTATGTTGCCCAAGGGTCTCACACTCATGGTCTCAAGTGATCCTCCCACCTCAGGCTCTCAAAGCGCTAGAATTATAGGCACGAACCGCCATGCCTGGCCTTGTGACTGTGATCCCGATTGCCATGTCACTGTTGAAACACCAGTCCCTCTAATGCACACCCCCTTTGACACTGTCTGGGCCATCCAGCTTCCACTTCCCTCACCAGTCTGCCTTTTAAGTCTCTTCTTTGCCCCTTGTTTTTGAGCTAGCTATATTAAATAATTCTGCCATAACATTTCTTCCAGTAACTGTTATGTATTTGAAGCAAGAGGGATTATTTCCCATGTTAACCAATCTACCTTACTATATGTCATACTATATGTATATATACTGTATCACTTAAACTTTTATAACGAGCATGTATTTATTACTTTAAAATATTTTAATCCAATAAAAACATTACAACCCTTCAAGTGGTCTTACTCCCAACAGGGAGAAAATCATGAGCCTCAAGCTCACTTTGGGAATCTCGCCAACACACGTGATACCTGGGACCTTCGTTGTTAGTTCCCGTTTGGTTATTAACAGTACACACAACACTTTCCCAGTTCACTTTCCTGAAGACTGCAGCTTAATACACCATTTGCCTCTCAGCTCAGCATTCAGTCCCACAGCAACCCTAGCAAACAGTGCACATGGTTTCCCGGCGTGAAACTGAGAGCCTGCCAGTGATTTCCCACAGTCACGCTGTTTGAGTGGCAGGGCCTAGATTAGAGCCAAGGATCCTGCCCTTTCCACCCACAAGTTCCAAGTCAGAAGAGCATCCTGATTCCCACGTGCAACTATGTCTCTGGGCCGAGCTCTGACTTTTGGTGCAGGCACCCACAAAGCCGTCTCTGTCTCCAGGCACCCATTTCCTTCCTCACCTTCACACAAGGGGACTCTAAGCAAGTCCAGACACTTCCACACATGCCACTGAGAACGACGCATCACCCGTACTGTGCTGGGTGCAGGGCTACAGGAATTGAGCTGGAGCCTAATGAAAAAGCGTCGACAGCAGAGACATCACAGCGTGGGAAGCGCTGACACCTCCCCGGTTTTCCGCGGCCAGACGAGGAGACCAAGCAAAATACACAGCCAACTAAAGGTGAACCGGAATGCCCAGAGATGCCGAGATCAGTCCACAGAGGGCCCGCCACGGGAGAACGGCCTGCGGCCACACACAGCTCCACACAGCCGTTCCTCACTTCCCACTGAAACCCTCTGAAAACACTGAACATAAAGAACGCACGACACCATGAAAAGCTAGGCTTAGCAAGCTGCAGGTGAAGCCAGAGAGGAGCTTCCTCCAATGACAAGGGAAATGGAACAGGACCACTTCTCTACATGGTGCAGCTCTTGAGTGGAAAACCCACTGGAATATGGGACGTCATCTTTTCCCTAGCCTGGGCCATCTCTGGGCTGAGTGTCTGAGTCTAGCAGGACCTGGACCACTTCCCCTCAAGGGGAGGGCACTGCCTTTCTGGCAGTCAGGGGCCTCCTCACTAAATCTCCCTCCCTAACTTTCCACCCAGGCCTTGGAGGGCCAGTATGGAGCCGAGGAGTATGGCATAGTACAGTGGGCAGTGGGGAGGGCACCATTTATCCAGGGCAAAGTCATAAACACAAACAACTCAACTGAAAAAATATGGAAGCACATGGGAAGACAAAAGGCTCTTAGCATAAAAAGTATGTTTTCAGGTTGGGTGCTGTGGCTCACAGCTGTGATCCTAGAACTTTGGGAGGCTGAGGCGAGAAGACTGTTTAAGCTTGGGAGTTCAAGACCAATCTGGGCACACAGCAAGATCCTGCAAAAATCAAAATATTGTTACGCCTGTAGTTACAGCTCAGTTAGAGGCTGAGGTAGAGGAATCACCTGGGTCCAGGAGGTCAAGGCTGCAGTGACCAGTAATCAGGTCACTGTACTCCAGCCTGGACGACAGGGTGAGATCTTGACTCAAAAAAAAAAAAAAAAGTGGACAACCCCTCGGGTCCCCCTTCCCATTATGGGAGTTTTTCTGTCCTCTCAATAAATCTTGCTATCAAAAAAAAAGAGTATGTTTTCAAGTCAACACAGACAAGATACACTTTACAAGAGAGCTGGTATAAAAAGAAAAAAGCCTTCAGAAGGCTGAGGAAGAAGTATCACCTAAGCCCAGCAGGTCAAGGCTGTGGTGGCCATAAGCGTGCCACTGCACTCCAGCCTGGGTGACAAGAGTGAGATTCCAACTCAAAAAAGAAGAAAGCCTATACACAGGCAATTCACCAAAGAAAAACAAATGACCTATATGTACATGAAAAACAAGTGTCCAAGGACATGATCAATGACATTTAAATCAAAACAATCATGAGCTATCGTTTTCTCTCTGCCATACTGGAAAACATTAAAAAAAAAAAAACAAGCAAAGAAACAAATCACAGCCCCCAGGGCTGGTATAGGGCAATGAGCACTTAATATCACTGATGGAATAGATTCTTGAAAACCGCAACTTTTTTTTGAGCCAGGGGTCTCACTCTGTTACCCAGGCTGAAGTGCAGTGGCATGATCACAACTCACAGCAACCTCAGCCTCCTGGGCTCAGGAGACCCTCCTGCCTCGGTCTCCCGAATAGCTAGGACTATAGGCACATGCGACCACGGTCAGCTAATTTTTTCAATTTTTTTGTAGAGATGAGTTCTCACTGTGTTGTCCAGGCTGCTTTGAAACTCCTGGGCTTAAGCAACCCACCTGCCTTGGCCTCCCAATGTGCAGGGGATTACAGCTGTGAGCTACTGCACCTGACTGTGGAAACTGTAACTTTAAATGAAAAACATATAACAAAAAACAATTTTTTTTCTCAATGGTATAACAAAATGATGTTGAGCAAAACGGTGTCATTTGAGGACCTGCTGTATGTCATTTCACTTAAAGCCACTGTTTCTAGTATCAATTGACAAATTTAAGGACTCACTGCATATGGAGAAGAAAATACACCCATGTACAACCATTAAGAGGGGTATACAGGTTCTCCAAAATATTAATTGCAGTGTTATCTCAGGTGGCAGGCTCCGTCTTTCTGGTTTCCTCTGTAAATGTTTCTGTATTTTCTAATTTTTTTTACATCGATCATGTATAACTCAGGAAAAATAATAAACATTAGTCTTTAAAATTACATTTTGCTGAGTTATTTTCTGTTGACCACAAGGAAGCAGCACTAGCAAACATCCCCCTGGCTGACCGCAGCAGCAATTAAAGCATTAGATGTTGGCATAAATACAGCTGGACTTTGGAGGATGGGGAAGTGGATCCTGTTTATTTTGGCCCAGAGTGAGGACTGTCAGCTCCCCGCGGCTGTGGGGAAAACTCAAGCCTCCAGCTTCTCCGCAGCTCTGCAGATCTGACAAATGGGGCGAGAAAGCCCGACTGGAGACTGAGAGGCATACATGCTCGTGCAGAAGCTGGCCTGCTACCAGAGCATGTGCCCTGAACAGCGCTTGGCAGGGTGGCTGGAACAGCTACCCCAAAAGCTCCTAAAGGAAGAGATCAGAATACCACGTGCAGACAGGGTGAACAAACCACATCAAATGTGAACACAGTGGGATGGCCCAGACATGAAGCCAAGAAAATCGCCTAATACCAGGCCACCTGGCAGTTTTTAGAAGTGATCAAACCAATAGCATATGTCACTAAACTTGGAAAAGCAAGAGTTTTAATTCAGACTCTCTTAACTCCTAAGACGATGATCGGCTGTCTTCTTCAGAATGTGAGCACCATGATGCTAATGACTAAAATAAAAAATAGTGGCAACACCAAATGCTGACAAGGATGCAGAAAAACTGGGCCCCTACATGCTCATGACAGGAATGCAAAATGGCACAGTTGCTCTGAAAAGCAACTTGGCAGTTTCTGAGGATGCCACGCAGGCAGGTGCCACGCAATCCAGCAACTTCGCCCCTGGACATTTGCCCCAGAGAAATGCAAACTTATGTTCATGATTTTTATGGCCCCACATGTCCTTCCCTCGATGGATGAATGAATGGCTAGCTATCGAGAGGCAGCACCAGGGAGCTGTGGTGGTGACAGAATACTTCTGTCTCTTGGCCATGGTGGTCATTACAGAAATCTACACGTGGCAGGATCCAGTAGCTCACACCTGTAACCCCAGCACTTTGGGAGGCCAAGGCAGGAGGACTGCTTGAACCCAGGAGTTCAAGGCCAGCCTAGGCAATATAATGAGACTCTGTCTCTATAAAAAATCAGTTGGGCATGGTGGGACGCACCTGTAGTCCCAGCTTCTCAGGAGGCTAAGAAAGAAGAATTAGCAGAGCCCAGGAAATTGAGGGTGCAGTGAACCATGATCATGCCACTCTACTCCAGCCTGGCAGCCCTGGCAACAGAGTGAGATCCCGACTAAAAAAAGGAAAGAAAAAAGAAATATACTACACATATGATAAAGTTGCATGGAAACACACATGCACACACACGAGTGCACATAAAACTTATGAAATCTGAACAAGCTGTGTGGGTGGCATCCATGTGGATATCCTGATGATGAATCTGCCGTCTATTACATGCGGTATTATCACTGGGGAAACTGGGTGAAGAGTACAAGCCACCTCTGTACACATTTTTTTGCAACTTACTATGAACCTAGAATTATTTTA
This sequence comes from Carlito syrichta, assembly GCF_000164805.1. Classification (NCBI taxonomy): domain Eukaryota; kingdom Metazoa; phylum Chordata; class Mammalia; order Primates; family Tarsiidae; genus Carlito; species Carlito syrichta. The sequence goes on from NW_007232470.1 coordinate 128,018, forward strand.
AGAATCAATTTTCTTAAAGAGAAGATAAAAGTGAGTGCCCCAATGGAACAGCTTTTGCTGGGCCCTGTGCTTTCACACTGTCACCCAGGAGTCTCACTGAAGGCCTGAGAGGCCACTGCTCTCTAGATAGGAACTCCCCAGACAGGAGCTGCAGCTCTCTCCCTCAACGGCCCCATGTTTAGAAGAGATGAGCAAGTGCACAGCACAGGACCCACCGGCACAGAAGCCCACTCCCACAACCCTGAGAAGATTCCAAGCAAATCGTCAGATGCTGCGGGTGGATCTTCAGCCCTGAGGATAAAAAATAGCTGGAAGGCAGAAGGATCGCCTAAGCCCAGCAGGTCGAAGCTGCAGTGGCAAGGAGCACACCACTGCCCTCCAGCCTGGGTGACAGAGTGAGACTGCAACTCAAACCAAAAAAAAGTAGCTGGAGAGATGTGTGGTGCTGGGAGAGAACTGAGGTCACCTCCTTCACATCTTCCTCCAGAGGCGGGAGTCCCCTCTGGGGCATCCCTTCAAACAGCCATCCTCCTCTCCTGAGCACTTCCGAGACAGCCTTCACAAGGGGCAGAGGGGATTCAGGACTCACGCACCATAACCCATCACCATGCTCCTTCCTTCAGGAGAGGCAGTCTCCCAACATGTATCCTGAGCAGCAAAATGCCAGGACACCTCCTCACAAGTCGGGAGAGCTTTTGGTCCTGGAGCACCACCAGCCCTTAAAACTCTGTGGAAGGTTCCCTCTGGGACTTCCAGTTAGCGCTTTTGCTCATGGACTCACACTCACCTAACCCAGCAAGCTGCTGCCAGGAGCTCTGCCTATGGCCTCAAGGGCGGGTGCCACACTAAGACCAGCTGCTCAGGCTGTCTCCTGGGGGCGGGTGGTGGTGATTGCAGGAAGATGCAGAACATTAGCACAAATCTCTTGGCAGTTCAACTTCCCATCGATACAGATGCTAATTTTATATTTCAAACCAAATGTTCTCTTGTTGCTCACAGATGCTGTATTCTTTTCCTAATTAGCCCTCTGTGCAGTGGTGCCCATGGCAACCCCTCCCAATGTAGCCCTGACACAGCCCTCATTATGTCCCACAATAAACCCAGAGTCTTGCCAACCTTCCCTGGGGCGCAGCCAGACTATGAAAGCCACTGGCCCAGATAAGGGCCGGGCTATCCAAAACGACACTCAGAACGTAGACACAGGCTTCTTCTCACATTGTGGGAGACCCAGAGCTTGGGGCAAAAAGAGGCACACCAGAATAGGACTAGTCTGTCAGGGGAGGGGCCGCTCTGCAGCAGGGGCATGGATGCAGACTCAGCCTGAACCAGGGTGGAGGCCACGCCTCTCGACAGCAAAGCGAGCCTAAGAGGCTACTGTTTCTGGCTCTGGTGGACCAGACTGCTGAGACCAAGGAAATGCAAACTTGGCCAAATCCCACCTGCCAGCCCATTCTGATCAGTACATTTTCTCGTGTGAACACTGTCTAAGGTGGCATCTGTACCACAACAGCGGGGCCTGGCGGCTGTGACAGGGCACAGGGTCCATAGAACCTAGAACATTTCCCAGCTGGCCCCTTACAGGAGAAATCGACCAAACCCTGACTGAGACCCACTCTAATGAGCGGAGAGAAGGAGGGGGATGAGCAACATGAGCAAAGTAGAAAAATCAGCCACTTGCACAAAGCGCCGAACTGACAGAGGAGCAAGTAGGAATCCCTAGGCCCAAATGGAGGCATGAGCTGGATGGAGAAACACGGCTTCTGTCTCAGGGCGATTCACAGGTGCCCAAAGGTCTGGATTTTTCAAGCCCAGGCCCAAGGTGGAGCGTCACATGGGAGAGCTAGCTGCCCATGCTAAGCAGCCGTTTATGGCAGGGCCTGACTCAGAATGGAGCTATTCTAACTCTTCACTCAACCTGCAACCCCGGACACACCCCTTTCTGATTGAGACACCTCAAGTCGTTTCTGACTGGTTTTCGTGTACACTGCAGGTAAGTATATATAAAGTGTATGTCTTATACAAGGCTGCAGTCCAAAAAAATCAGAAAACTAATGCTGTGGCAGGAACACTTTAAAGTCTCTTATTTCTTAAAAAAACAAACAAACAAAAAAAAACTCACCTTTTGAGATGAGCAAGATCTAAAGAGATATGTCTGATTTTATACTAAATCTTTAC
>NW_007232470.1:130212-158854 GCF_000164805.1 Carlito syrichta
GCAGGTAGGCTCAACTAAGTGTGGGGACCCAAAAGCTATTTGCTACTTACTATACATGAGAGGAAATCAGTGAAAATTGCTAATTACTTCCCAAGTCAGAAGCCATCCATCACTGGGTTTTCTCATGTTTTGTGAGATTTTCCCACCCAACAAAGACTGAAAAGATTGCAAACCCAGATATAAAAGCAATATCGTGACTTGGCATCAGCAAAATTTCACACAGCTGCTTTTTTGTGGGAAAAGCCAGAGCAAATTATTATTAAGTAGTAATGCCCTAAAGTTCCCTAGTCCCCACCCTATACTCCATGATAAAAAAATATATAAATTACCTTTTCACCTTCTTTTATAAAACAACAGAAGAAGCTGGGCACGGTGGCTCACGCCTATAATACTAGCACTTTGGGAGGCTGAGGTATGAGGACTGCCTGAGGCCAGGAATTAAAGATCAACCTGGGCAACATAGCAAGGCCCTGTCTCTACAAAAATAAAAAATATAAAACAATGAAGAACTCTTTTAGCAGGTTATTAGAATTCATTAAGAAAAATGTATAAGAATTAATACTGTATTTCCTATTATATACAGAAGCATAAAAGTTGATGCAGCATTAAGGAAAACCTCTCTATTGTTAGCAGTACAAAAACACAATTTTAATATACATTTTCTGAGCAAGTAAAATGTCCTAACTTAGCAAGCTGCCACTAAGTTTAGTCACTTACAGAAGAGCTAAGCTAAGGGGGCCAACATAGAGGATGTGAGCAAACAGACAGAAGAAAAATTAAAAGGCTGTCCAGACCAAGAACACAGAAATGAAGGAAATGCTAAATTAATATTATGCTATTCAAAAACTAGATAAACAAAGCCTATCCTTGCTGCTATGGGAAAGCTGTCAATGACACATGCTCACTGTCCATGTTGTCACCAAGACAGAGCAGCACAAAGTGTTTCAATAAAACCAAAAAAGAAAAAAGAAAACCACAGTACCATGGCTAATCTAGCAATATCAAAACAGAAAGTTGAGGTTATCCCAGAAACACAAGAGTAGTTCTACTTTGGAAAATGTGAATTATATTTGCATATTAAGGATTTATCACCTCTACCATACAACCCTGTCTCAAAAGGCCTAGTTGGATAGGCACAGTGGCTCACACCTGTAATCCTAGCACTTTGGGAGGCTGAGGCAGAAGGAACTCTTAAGCCTAGGAGTTCGAGACTGGGATGGGGAACAAAAGGAGACCTCATCCCTATTTAAAAAGTCAAAAAATTAGGTGGGCATAGTGGTACATGCCTGTCTGTAGTCCCAGTTACTTGGGAGGCTGAGATGGGAGAATCACCTGAGCCCAGCAGGTTGAGGCTGCAGTGAACCGTGATTAGGCTACTGCATTCCAGCCTGGGTGACAGAATGAGAACCCAACTCGAAAAAGAAAAAAAAAAAAGGTTGCTGGGCACGGTGACTCAAGTCTGTAATCCCAGCACTTTGGGAAGCAAAGGCAAGAGGATTCCCTGAGCTAAGGGTATCAAGACCAGCCTGAGCAACATGGCGAGACCTTGTCTCAACAGCAAATCAAAAAATTAGTCAGGCATGGTGGCACATGCCTGTGGTTCCAGCTACGTGGAAAGCTGAGGTGGAAGGATCACCTGAGCCTAGCAGGTCAAGGCTGCAGTGGCCGTGAGCATGCCACTGCTCTCCAGCCTGGGTGACAGAGTAAGATTCCGACTCAAAAAAAAAAAAAAAGCCAAGCCATTGTTAAAAGAAAAACAAAGAAGGCATAATATTAGAGATAAATCTGCCACTATTAGCAGACATTATCGCTTACTTTAAAAATCCAATCCAGCCGGGCTCGATGGCTCAGCCTGTAATCCCGCACCTTTGGGAGGCTGAGGTGAGGGATTGCCTGAGCCCGCTGGGCTTGAGACCCGCCTGGGCAGCGAGACCTCATCTCTACAATAAATCAAAAAATCAGCCGGGCATGGTAGCGTGTGCCTGTAATTCCGGCTACTCGGAAGGCTGAGGCGGAAGGATCGCCGGAGCCCAGCAGGTCGAGGCTGCGGTGGCCAGGAGCGGCCACTGCACTCCAGTCTGGGCGACAGAGTGAGACTCCAACTCAAAAAAAAAAAAAAAATCCAATCCAAGGAAATAAACTGACAAAATAATAGAATTAGAAAGCTCAGCAATGGTTGTCAGATATAAGATCAATATCCAAATTATCAATAACTTCCCTATACACCAGCAATAACCATTATGCTACATCAAAGGAAGACACAGAATCTAAAATACCTAAGAAAAATCCTAACAAGAAACAGGGAAGGCATCTACAGAGAAAGCAATAAAACTTCCCTGAATGACACAAAAGAAATTACAAGTTACAAAAATATTTTCATGTTATTCAAATAAATTTTAAAAACACATGACAAAAGCCAAGAAAATTGTCCAAAAAAAACCAGTGAAGAGGTACTTACTTTCTTAAACATTAAAATATATATTTTTAAAAAAACTAAAGTATTAAATTGTGTTGTAAGGAACTACCTAAATAAATTACAGTATAACAAGATAATGAAACATTATGAGCCTCTTAAAAATGTGCAATCCTCATATTTTGGGAGGCCAACACAAGAGAATTGCTTGAGCCCACCCTGGGCAACATAACGAGACCTCATCTCTGCAAAAGAATCAAAAAATGAGCTGGTTGTGGTGGTACACGCCTGTAGTCCCAGCTACTCAGGAGGTTGAGGCAGAAGGATCGCCTGAGCCCAGGAGGTCAAGGATGAAGTGAGCCATGATCACACCACTGCACTCCAGTCTGGAGAACGGAGTGAGGCTCCAACTAGAAAAAAAACAAAAAAACAAAAACAAAACTACTGCAACAGATTCCAAGATAATTTAATTGGTGAAAGAATAGTCTTTTCAACAAATGGTGCTGTGGCAACTGCATATCCATATGCAAAAGAGTAAAGTTGGATCCCTACCTCACATCATACTTAAAAATTAATTCTAAATGAATCAAAACTTAACTGAAAGAGATAAAACTATAAAACTCTTAGAAAAAATGCATATATCTTCATAACCTTGGATTTCACAGTGGTTTCTTAGATATGACATCAAAGCATAGGCAACAAAAGAAAAAATAAAGTGAACATCAAAATTAAAAACTTTTGTGCTTCAAAGGACATCAAGACAGTGAAAAGATCGCACAAAGTGAGAGAAAATATTTGGAAGTCATATATCCGATAGAATAACTATATCTTGAATTTATAAAGAGTTCTTATAACTCAATAATTAAAGAGAAAATAATTTTTTAATGGACAAAGGGTTTGAACAGACATTTCTCTAAAGAAAATATACAAATGGTCAATGACTACATGAAAGGGTATTTAATATCATTAGCCACTGAGAAATGCAAATCAAAACCACAATGACACACCATTTCACACATGCACTAGGATATACAGAATGAAAAAGTCACACGGGCCAGGTGTGGTGGCTCATGCCTGTGAGCCCAGAACTTTGGAAAGCCAAGGTGGGAGGATTGCCTGGGCCCAGGAATTAGAGACCAGGGCCACACGATGAGACCTTGTCTCTGCAATAAATAAATTTTTCAAAATTAGCCGGGCATGATGGCACACGCCTGTAGTCCCAGCTACTTGGGAGGCTGAGGCAGAAGGATCGCCTGAGCCCAGCAGCTCAAGGATATAGTAGCTGTGATCGTGCCCACTGCACTCCAGCCTAGGTGGAAGAGTGAGATTCTGGCTCAAAAAAAAAAGTCATATAATAGCTGTGCCAGCAAGAACATGGAAAAAGGAGAGCCTCATACAGTGCTGGTGGGACCATAAAACAGAGCAGCTGGAGAGGAAAACAGTTTGACAGCTCCTCAAAAAGTTAAACGTAGAGCACCCAACAATTCTACTCCTAGGTTTCTAGCCAAAGAAATTTCAACAGATATTTAAGCAAAAACTGGCAGAGAAGTGCTCATATAAGTACTATTCACAATAGCCAAAAGGTAGAAACAACTCAAAGACCCATCAAACTGATGACGACACAAGATGTGGATTATTCATCCCAAGGAAAGGTACTCATCAATAAGGAACATGCCAGAGACCAACAGCAGCATGACATATTTAACAGTCATGTCTTCCTGCTCAAACCAGATCCCTATTTGAATTCTAGAGATTTTAATTCAGCTGACCAGACCCTCCTGAGTGCATATGTTTTAAGTACTTTACCTATCTTTGTACATCGATAATCTCCATTTCAACTTTTTAAAATATGTACTAAATTTCTTGGTGATCAGCCCTTAAGAAACTGAACTGTCTGGGTGTGAAGGCTCACACCTGTACTCCCAGCACTTTGGGATCACTTGGGGCCAGGAGTTCAAGATCAGCCTGGGCAACATGGTAAGATCCCATCTCTACAAAAACTATTATTTTATAATTATCTGGGCATGGTGACACACACTTGTAGTCCCAGTTAGGAGTTCAAGGTAGCAGTGAGCTATGATCGCACCACTGTACTCCAACCTGGGCAACAGAGCAAGACTTTGTTTCTAAAAAAAAAAAACAACAACAAAAATCTAAACTACCCTGAAAGGATACATAACTATCTTCTTTAGAAAAAGATCCTTTAAGTTACCAGAATGAATAAATGATCAGATAATAGATTCATAACAAAGTAAAGAGAAATTTGAAAAAGATGCTTTTAGGCCAGGCATGGTGGCTCACACCGACAATCCCAGCATTTTGGGAAGCCAAGGTGAGAAGACTGCCTGAGCCCACAGGTTCAAGACCAGGCTGGGCAACTTGGCCAGAGCTCATCTCTACAATAAAGCAAAAAATGAGCCACGTGTGGTGGCACATGTCTGTAGTTCCAGCTACTTGGAAGGCTGAGACGGAAGAGTCACCTGAGCCCAACAGGTCAAGGCTGCGGTGGCCGTGAGCGTGCCACTGCACTGCAGCCTAGGCAACAGAGTGAGACTCCAATAAAAAAGATGCTTTTACCTTAGAAATCAACAATAAAAAGACAAACAATCCAGCTTTTTTAAAAAAGGGCAAAGGATCTGAACAGACATTTCTCCAAACAAGATATATAATAGCCAACAACCATGTGAAAAGATGCTCAGCATCATTAGTCACTAGGGAGATGCAAATCAGAGCCACTTCACACCCACAAAGATGACTCTAATAAAAAGAGGGACAACAAGTGTTGGCAAAAAGAAAATGCAGAAAATGTAACTTCACGATTCCACTTGTAGATATATAAAATTTAAAAATATGACTACCCAAAAATTGTGCTCATATCAGCATTATTCATAACATCCAAAGAGTGGGTCCGAAAATTGGTAAAGGGATGACCGTTCTATGCCGTGAAATATTAGTCAGTCACAAACATGAAAGAACACAGAAGGTAACATGGTTAGCTGACTGAGACAGGAAGAGGGTACCTCAGCCTCCTACCAGCTTACCCAGGCCTCAGGGAAACACTAAAATTCTCTGGGTCACAGTTTTCCCGTACGTAAGACAATGAATCAATCTCTCAATCCTTTTTAGCCCTAAAAGTCTATCAGTTTATGATTCCAATTGGTTGACAACCTAGCGCTCAGTAGCCATGAAGTAGAAAATAAAAGCAATGTGGTAGGGGGCAGAATGGAATACTACTAAGAAAAACAATTCAGGCTCCCAGGGAGCTGTCTGAAAGACTAGCCACCACTCACCCCCAAGAGTTTAATGACCAAAAAATCCACTGCCAGAGCAGTCATATATCTTGGGGCAAAATACCATTGGTATGAAGTATTTTGCCTCTGAGTAAATTCTCAAGGCCACAAGTTCATAACCTAATTTTATGGTTTTATAAAGCTGTAGGCTAAATGTCTGTGTAATTCACATCAGCTGCCACACGGCACAGTCCAAGTAGTAGCTGAGTAGCTCAGTCCAAGTTGAGTAGCTCTGCTTCCTCCCCACCTACAGGTCCTGTGGCCCTGCCTGCTGGCAACAGAGTGCCAGTTCCCTTGGCCTGGCTGTCCCACTGGGCAGGTTTCAACACAGCCCATGAAAACGCACGGGAGAGAAAGGCTGCACTTGGGACCCTGAAAACCAATCAGTTTACTGATCACACACACGTTCTGAAGGAAACAGCGGCTGTGATCCTCCAAGAGTCACTGCTACTCCCACTGACATGGGACAGTGTAATCCACACATCTAAGGCCTGCTCTATCAACAGTGAGAGCAGATGCCAAAGCCACACTTGGGACGTCCTCATGCAGTGCTCCAGTATGCTGACACTGCACACAGCTGAGCCACTGTGGTTGTGAGAACCAACTCTCAGCCCCACTACACACAGGGTGAGGGGTAGCAATGCTCCAGACCCCTTGTCTGTTAGTGTGCTCCACAAGGTCACCGAAACAGAAAACCAAAATACATCTCTCCTCTGTCACTAGCTGGCTAGGTGACTGCCATGACTCAGCCGCTTCGACTGACTTGCCTGCAAGCCAGCAAAGCACCCAGACCTTTGCCCTCTGGCATCTCAGGATGGCTAAGAATCCGATGTCAAGATGCTTTTGTGGATGGAAAAGTGCTTTGCAAACATAGGCATTCTTTTCTTTTTTTATTTATTTCATAGGCATTCGTATTAAAGAGAGATGAAATGAGCCTGCTACCAGCAGCTGACTGAAAGTTCACCTTTCTCCCAACTCACCCACACTCCCAAGCAGCGATATGGTGGTATCCACAGCGGCAGAGAGGCGGCCAGGAGACAGAGCTGCCTCCAAACCTGTGCAGACACCTGGCTGGCTCTGAGTGTGATTGTTACATTTACGCCATCTCCCCCTTCACATGTCTCAGTGTCTCCGACAGGAACAGAAACACCAAGTATTTCCTTTAGTGAGATTAGAGCAGGGAGGGCTGCAAAGCCCTGATGAACTGACAGCCACACCCTCCACCCATTGCAACCAACCCAAAGGAATGATGCTCAGGCAGGCCTGGTGCCCTCGACACGAGTTGTCTAAAATGCAATCCCCACAACCTTTGCGGTAAGAAACCAGTCCTGGAAGGGTTGAAATAACTTGCAGACACAACTCTCACACCTCCATTCCCCTGGGGGGGCTTAGCTATGAAACAGGAAGCAGACAGGGCAATCCAAAGATTCCTCTAGCCCAGGGCAGCATCCAAGAAGACACCGGCCTGTAAACTCCAACCCGCCAGCAGCAGGAACCTTGTACCCTGAGAAAAACAGACCCGGCAGGTGCCAGGCCCTAAGAGCAGCAGCCAGTCCAACAGACCCAGTTCCCAAGACACAAGAAAGGATTCAGAGCAACTCCTCCTGCCTGGGACCACCCAAAGCCTCCCCTTCCCCAGCACTTCAGGCCTGCAAGGGTTTTTGGGATAGTGAGTTGAGCCAACAGAGCACAGAGACCTGAACCCTGAGGCCTGACTGCCTGGGGCCAAGGAACAGCCAAACTGTACATGTAGACAAAGGCACCAGGAATGCAGACCCAGATAGGACAAGCACACCCAGCCCCAGCCACTTCCTGTGCCACGCCCACAGGCCTGAGCGGGAACTCAACTCTGTGGAAACGACTCCCCAAGGGGCGATGAAGTTTCCATCACTTGGGGACATTTCAACTATGCTGGCGCAAGCACAGAGTGCCTGTGCTGTGGGAAGTGGCCACGCAGGGCCCCGGGAGCAGCCGGCTGACCCGCAGGCCCCCAGATGGACGTTTCTGGGAGACGGCACAGCGGCCAAAGTGAGGACAGAGTCTTCTCCATGCCCCACTGTGGGTTCTGGAGGTTCATCCAGAAGCCACGGGGCACAGGGAGGGAGCCCAGCACAGTACTTTTCCACTGCCCTTCCGGGTAACGAATGCTGCTCTTTCAGCCTCATCCATGCACCCTTCTGAAGCACTCAGATATGTTTTAAAAAAAAGAAAGAAAGAACAGAAAAGCCTAGAGCCTCTCTTTAACAATTTTCCATGAGAACCAGAGAGAGTGAGCGAAGACGCATGTGTATTCGCAGAGAATAGCATGTGTTGTTCTTAGGAGAGAAGAGACCCCACTCACTGGAAGACTGGCTTCTAACTGTATGAGCAGGGGCTTTAGGACTAAGTTCAGAGCTACTACTGCACTAAGTCACAAAGGCCCATCAGAAAGCCTCCAGGAGCCGGAAACCAGCCCCAGAAACCTTCCAGAAAACCCAACCAAACATCAGCTCCTGCTGGAAGGAGCGTGGCTACCGACCCCTGCTGGCGAGTCTGGCTGCACAGTGAGGGGCACACCCCTGCAGGCCTCTTCCCACAGCCCCCTCCCCCCAGGGCCAGAGACAGCTCAAGGCCTGCCTCCTGCGCTCAGCTGGACGGGTCTGCGACCCTCAGTACACCGGAAAATTAAAGAAAAGTGCATGGGAGGTTAACAGTAACCCAAGTTACATACCCAACAAAAATCCAGACATCAAGAGACAGGCGAGAAGCAAACACACCCAAATGCTTTCTTCTTCTCACCTTTCTATTAATCAACATGTATTCTAATAAGCAAAGTAATCACATTTAAAATCAGCTGAGGCCAGGCATAGTGACTCACACCTGTAATCCCAGCATTCTGAGAGACCCAGGCGAGAAGACTGCTTGAGCCCAGGAGTTCGAGACCAGTCTAGGCAACATAGCATGATCTCGCCTCTACAAAAAATTGAAATGTAGCTGGGCATGGTGGTACGCGACTGTAGTCCCAGCTACTCGGGAGGTTGAGGTGAGAGGATCGCCTGATCCCAGGAGGTAGAGGCTGTGGTGAGTTGTGATCGTGCCACTGCACTCCAGCCTAGATGACAGGGTGAGACCCTGACTCAATAAATAAATAAATAAGTAAATAACCTGGGCTGGGCACAGTGGCTCACACCTATAATCTCAGCACATTGGGAGGCAGAGGCGAGAGGACTGCCTGAGTCTAGGGGTCTGGGACCAGCCTCGGCAACTTGGCAAGTCCTCATCTCTGCAATAAACCAAAAAGTTAGCCAGGAGTGCTGGCATGCGCCTATAGTTCCAGTTACTTGGGAGGCTAAGGCAGAAGGATCGTCTAAGCACAGTGGGCCGAAGCTGCAATGGCTGTGACCGTACCATAGCCTGGGCAACAGGGTGTGACTCCTACTCAAAAAATATATACATATATATATATATAAATTACACATATGTGTGTGTGTGTGTGTGTGTGTGTCTATATATATAAATTATCTGAACTTAAACTAAAAGGATATATATCCTTGCTTAGGCAGAAATTTCAACCTTTGCCTATGTTTACCATAAACCAACAGTTTTGTGGGTCCTGCCAATGACCAGCAGCCCAAAGCAGAGACCAGGCAAGAGAGCTCACCAAGAAGAGAAATTGGGTGTTTTACAACAAAATTTAAAATGTCCAAGGTGGCCAGAGCAATCAGGCAAGAAAAAGAAAAGGGTACCCAAATTGGAAAAGAAGAAATCAAACCGCCTTTTCATGCAGATAATATGACTTTATACCTAGAGAACCCTAAAGACATCTTCAAAAGACCCCTAGACTTGATAAATGAATTCAGTGAGGTTTCAGGATACAAAATCAACATACACAAATCAATAGCACTGCCTTATACCAATAGCAACCAAGCTGAGATCAAACCAAGAACTCACTTCCATTTACAATAGCAACCAAAAAGCTAAAATACCTAGGAACATATTTAACCAAGAAGGTTAATAAGGAAAGACCTCTACAATGAGAACTACAAAACTCTGATGAAATAAATTGCAGAGGAAACAAATAAATGGAGAAACAGCCCATGCTCATGGACTGGAAGAATCAACACTATTAAAATGATCATATTACGGCCGGGCTTGGTGGCTCAGCCTGTAATCCCAGCATTTTGGGAGGCCGAGGTGAGTGGATTGCCTGAGCCTGCGGGTTCAAGACCCGCCTGGGCAACTTGGCAAGACCTCATCTCTACAACAAATCAAAAACTAGCCGGGCGTGGTAGCTCGCGCCTGTAGTTCCAGCTACTTGGAAGGCTGAGGCGCAAGGATCGCCAGAGCCCAGTAGGTCAAGGCTGCGGTGGCCGGGAGCGGCCACTGCACTCCAGTCTGGGTGACAGAGTGAGACTCCAACTCAAAAAAAAAAAAAAAATGATCATATTACCCAAAGTAATCCGATTCAATGCAATTCCCATCCAACTACTGATGTCATTTTTCACAGAATTAGAAAAAACAACCCTAAAATTCATATGGAACCAAAAGAGCCAGAATAATCAAAGCTTTATACTAAGCAAAAAGAACAAAGCTAAAGGTATCACACTATCAGATTTCAAATTATACCACAAGGCCATAGTAACTAAAATAGCATGGTACTGGTATGAGAGCCAACACATGGACCAATGGAATAGAACAGAGAACCCAGAAATAAACCCAAATGCCTACAACCAACTGATCTTTGACAAAACAGACAAAACATATACTGCAGAAAGGACACCCCGTTCAACAAACAGTGCTGGGCAGATTGCATAGCTACATGAAGATAATGAGGCTTGATCCCTATCTCTCGCCATATGCAAAAATTAAATCAAGATGGATACAGACTTAGATGTCAGACCTAAAACCACAAAAATCCTCGAGGAAAACCTAGGTAAAGCTCTTCTGGACATTGGCCTAAGCAAAGAACTTATGGTTAAAAGCCCAAAAGCAAATGCAACAAAAATAAAAATGAAAAAAATAGAACTTAGTTAAACTAAAAAGCTTCTGCACAGCAAAAGAAATAATCAACAGAGCAAACAGGCAACCTACAGAATGGGAGAAGATATTATCAAACTATACATCTGACAAAGGACTAATATCCAAAATCTACAAAGAATTCAAACAAATCAGCAAGAAAAAAGCAAATAATTTAAAAATAGGCAAATGACATGAGTAGACATTTCTCAAAAGATATACAAATGGCCCACAAACATTAAAAAATACTCAATGTCACTCATCATCAGGGAAATGCGAATTAAAACCACAGTAAGATAACATCTACACCAGTCAGAATTTAAAAATTATTAAAAAATTAAAAAGCAGCTAGGCACAGTGGCTCATGCATACAATCCTAGCACTTTGGCAGGCAAAGGAGAGAGGATTGCTTGAGTCCAGGGGTTCGAGATCAGCCTGCACAACTTGGTGAGACCTGTTTCTACAATAAATCAAAAAATTAGCTGGATGTGGTGGCATGCACCTATAGTTCCATCTACTTGGAAGGTTGAGGTGGAAGGACTGCCTGAGCCCTGCAGATCAAAGCTGCAGTGACAGTGAGGCATGCCACTGCACTCCAGCCTGGGCAAGAGAGTGAGACTCTGACTTAAAAAATAAAAATAAAAAATAAAAAACATGGCACAGATATGGAGAAAAGGGAACACTGTTGGTGGAAGTGTAAATTAGTACAACCTCTATGGAAAATGGTATGGAGATTAGTCAAAGAACTAAAAGTAGATCTACCATTTGATCCATCAATCCCACTACTAGGTATCTACTCTAAGGAATAGAGGTCATTATATAAAAAAGACACCTGTACCCGATGTTCATTGCAGCACAATTCACAATTGCAAAGATGTGAAATCAACCTAAATGCCCATCAACTGATCAGTGGATAATGAAAATGTGGAATATATATACCACGGAATACCATGCGGCCATAAAAAAAGAATGAAATCATGTCCTTCGCAGCAACATGGATGAAGCTGGAGAAACTGCCTACAGGGCACAATGTTCACTCTCTGGGGAATGGGCACTGAGACCCAATCCCCACCACGACTCAATATGTCCTTTAACCAATTCACATGTGTTCCCCCTAAATCTCAAATAAATTTTTGTTTAAAAAGGTCAAGGACAGAGCTTATTTTAAAGAAAACAGGAGGAGTCTAGAAAAAGCAGGAGAGTGTCCAAGAAATGGCCTACAAAGGTCACTGTGATGGAGGCTCTGCAGAATCAGGGCGGGCTGACCCCTGAAGAAGAGCTCCAACACCTCTCAGGAAATGGGTTTCCATATGGAACCTGAAAACCAAAGAGAACCCACACAACCAGGGCTCAAGTTGTGGAGAAGGCAGGGATAAGAGGCAATCAGCCCAGGACAGACAAGCCAGAACTCAGAGCAAGACCCATGGCTGCACGTGAGTCACAAGACCACAAAGCAGAGTCAGGATGCTTCAAGCTCAGGCAGACGCCAGCCCTCAGCGTTTGGGTGTTTGAGCTTTGGGGGCTGGGCCAAACACGGCCCAGGCCAAGACTGGGGTCCTGGGTACTCTCTGGTTTCCCCTCGCCCCTCAGGTGGTGGCAGCTGAGGAGCAGCCTTCAGAAACACAGCCAGGACGCACTCCGGGCACACACCCCGTGCCTGCCCCATCCTCCCCGTAGCTTCTGCCATCGGCCACAGTCACGGACATGACTTCAGGCTGCCTTCCCCACGCTTCATCCTGCCTCACTGAATGGAACCCTAAAGTGACCTGCACCAGCGCCCATCAGTCTGGGTGCAGGTCACTTTCCAAGGCCCCCACAGCAGGGGGGGCGCAGGGAACCCCCTAGGGAGCACTGGCTGTGTATGGGAAGCTGCTCTGGGGAGAGGCCCCGGTGTGCTGGCCCCCTGCACAACAGCCTTCCTCTCAGTTCATGGGAAAAAAGGACCTCTGCCACCCTGAATGCTAAGACGGCACACCACCCAGGGTGTAAAAAGCTCTGGGGCAGAAACAAAGGCATTTTGAAATGCTGGTGTCATGTGGTACAAGTGAACAACGTAATGAGCCAGCACTAAATCCTTGAACAAGTCACGTGGTTTCCAACTCTTTCGTCCAAAAGAAGGACCTAATCAAGATGTCATTTAATGGTAGACCTTCAAAAATCAATTTAAGTAACATGTGCCAAAAATCACATAATGGTGCCAGAGTTCATGGAATGCAGCACCCCTGCTACAACTCAACTTCCATTCCCACTACCTTATTATGTGATAAGATTATGCAGCACTTGTACCTAACAAGAACAGGAAGAAAGCCAACCCCAAGCCTCATCTCCTTCGAGCAGTAAGTAATATCATCTTCAGACGTGTGAACTATCAGCAAAAACATGAGAAATCCTGTGACTGTGTGATCTGGGACTATGATAGGAAAGGGTCATCACCCCTATGTGACATGGAAATAGAGGACAGTACTATCGCCACCTAGTGGTGTGACAATATGATATGATACTGCCATCATGGGATATGGTACTATGACATGACAGTGCCATCAGCATTATGTGAGCTGGTACTATGATAGTGCCATCACCATTATGCAATGTGACAATGTGATACGACAGTGCCGTTGCCATTATGTGATACGACAATCTATGATACTGCCATCACCATCCTGTGATATGACAATATGACATGATAGTGCCATTGCCATTATGTGATGTACACCTAACCCCAAACTAAATTTTCCTTCTTTCTTTTGGTTCTTTCTGAATTGAAGTCTCATTCTGTTGCCCAGGCTGGAGTGTAGTGACACACTCACATCTGCCACAGCCTCGACCTGCTGGGCTCAGCCTTCCAAGTAGCTGGAACTACAAGTATGTGCCACCACATCCAGCTAATTTTTCTATTTACTGTAGAAACGAGGTCTTGCCAAGTTACCCAGGCTGGTCTCAAACCCCTGGGCTCAGACAAGCCTCTCACCTCGACCTCCCAAAAGCTACCATGCCCAGTTCAAATTTTCTTTATGATGAATAATTTATTAAGATTTGTAAGCTACTATGCTGATTTGGTCAACTACTAATTGTAAAGTTCAATATGAAAGCTCAATATGGAAGAAAAATTACAATGTTCAGAACTTGGTAACATTTTTTTTTTCAGTGTTTCACTCTGTTGGCCATGCTGAAATGCAGTGGCACACTCATGGCACTGCAGCCTCGACCTTCCACTTCGGCCTTCCAAGTAGCTGGAAGTACAGGTGCACACAACCATGCCCAGCTAATTTTTGTATTCGTTGTAGAAATGAAGTCTCACCTAGTTGCCCAGGCTGGTCTCGAAACTGTGGACTCAGGCAATCCTCTAGCCTCAGCGTCCCAAAGTGCTGGGATTACAGGTTTGAGCCACCACACCCAACCACAAAATTTCTTTAAATTTTTAAATATAAATGTACATATATCTTTTCATGTGTACATTTAAACTTTCAAAAGTAAAAATATATAACTTTAGGAATAGGCTGTTTGTGTATTTTTTCAAGTAAATGACAGTGTCTATTCAAGTCACAATGTTGTTTATATCAACAACATACAGCTTAAAAAGGGATGTTAACAGATGATTTTCAAACTCCCAATAAATGCATTATGCTATATATGAACACTTCTAGATGTAAATTTTTAAATATAGGGTTTCAGGCCACACCCCTGCACGTGTCATTGAGAGGAGCAGTCTCCCACCTGCATGCAAAGCCACCCACCTGCCAACCCGCACCGACCCCTTCCCAAGAGCATAGCCCAAGGCCTGGCTCCAGACCCCTCACCATCCCGGCCACCTCCACCGGGCTACTCTAGTCCATCCATGTCTCCTGCATAACACACCCCAAAACAGGTCTGCAGACTTGGTGGCTGAAGAAAGGCAGTTATGGCACTCTGACCTAACATTTACTGACGTCCCTCTTTGTCCTACAGCTGTTCTTCGAAGGCACTGAGCACGCCCACGTGTGGCCTGTCCCACCCTCTGCTCCACAGATGCGCAGTCTGAGTCATCCCACTCTCCCTGAGGGTCAGGTGACAGGGCAGACCCCTGGAAAGAGTGAAAGGGTTGTTATGTGGCCTTACTTCTGGGAGAGCTTCCTCACTGTCCAGCGGGGCCTCAGCGGCCAGCAGTGTCCCTTCCATCGTTGCCTTCTTCAATTTTTTGTTTTTTATCTCTGTCACTTTGGAAAACTTTCTCTTCTGTTTTGCCATCCTATAATAGAGAAAGTAAATTGCTAGACACAGGAAATAAAAGGTCTCAGGCCATCTTTCACCAAAAGGGGGCAGGGCACCCTTCCATTATAAAATACAAAAATATTTCAGAAAATACAGAAAAAAGCCTGGACAACCTGGCGAGACTTCATCTTTATAATAAATCACAAACTAGTTGGGCATGATAACGTGCATCTGCAGTTCCAACTACCTGGAAGGCTGAGGTGGAAGGATTGCCTGAGCCCAGCTGGTCAAGGCTGTGGTAGCCATGAGCTTGTCACTGCACTCCAGCCTGGGCGACAGAGTGAGATGCTGACAAAAAAAAACAACAACACGTTAAGAGAGTCAATCACCCTAGTTTCATCACCTATGGGCAACCATACATGTATTTCCTTTATTTTTTTCTGAGTGTTTTTATTTAACTTAGCTGCAATCACACAGAGATTACATATTCTGTATTTTTTTTGAGTCAGAGTCTCCCTCTGTCACCCAGGCTGGAGTGCAGTGGCACAATGATAACTTACCACAGGCTAAACTTCCTGGACTCAGGCAATTCTTCCACCACAGCTGCCCAAGTAGCTGGGACTACAGATGCATAATTTTTTTTTGTAGAGATGAGGTCTCACCATATTATGCAGGCTGGTCTCAAACTCCTGGACTCAAGCAATCCCACCTTGGCCTCCCAAGTGCTGGGATGACAAGCAAGTCTAGCCCATATTCTGTTTTTCTAACTGAACATGAACACAAAACTTATAAGATTAAGAGGAACACCATGATTAAGAGGTATCCCAGTATCATAATTTTCCAAAGGTAAAAATCTGTCTATTCCCTAAGTGATGAATATTTTGCTTTTTATTTTCTCCTATTATGGACTAGCTCAAACTCTATCAACCAGGGATGCTAGGGCACAATGCTGATTGCCAGCAGTAGTCCTGCACCCATACCAGGACGTCTGGCCACTGGCGAATGGAGGGGCTCAAGGACCCCCGTGAGTCTGGGATGTCCCATCTGAGCATGCAAGGAGCATCGACCAGGCCACAAGCGAGCGCTGATGTGGGAGCTGAGATGCATCTAATCAAGTCTACTTTCTCAAGCACAACAGTATTCAGAACTCCACATTCAAGAGCAGAAAAGAATGATGAACAGAATTATAAAACCAAGTTCCCCTGTGGAACTGTGAGACAAGGGAGAAAGAGAAATGATGAGCCGATGGAGCCCGGACACATGCTGGAGGGTCACGACTGAGAGCCCTAGGCCTCAGATGGAGGACACTGGCTGTTATGCTAGACCTCTGATGGGAAGTCTGGGGGGACCAGGTTATTTCTAGAAGAGAGAAGTAGGAACTGAACCAACTCCTGCTGCAGTAGTGAAGGCTCCTGCCAGGCTCCTGTCAGGCGATGCTGACCAGACAGCAAGAGTAAGAAGAGGCCGGGCTCAGTGGCTCAGTCCAAAATCCCAGCACTTTGGGAGGCCAAGTGTGGATTGCCTGAGCCCGCGGGTTCGAGACCTGCCCGGGAAACTTGGCGAGAACTCATCTCTATGATAAATCAAAAAACCAGCCAGGCGTGGTAGTGCATGCCTGTAATTCCAGCTACCTGGAAGGCTGAGGCGGAAGGATCACCAGAGCCCAGCAGGTCGAGGCTGCGGTGGCCGGGAGCGGCCACTGCAGTCCAGCCTGGGCGACGGAGTGAGACTCCAATTAAAAAAAAAAAAGAGTAAGAAGAAGCCTACCTGCTTCACCATACCCCTCCTCATCCCCCACCACCTGGCCAATCCCACACTACCCCTCCACCCTCCACCAATCTCTACCCCAGTCTCTCATCCTCTATGCCCCCCATGCCATCCCCTCATACCCATCCCTACACCCCACCAGCTTCCAGTCCCCCCCTGCTGCGCCCACTGAGTAGAACCTAAAACAGAGCTGAAAACACAGAAGTGGTCTGCAGAGTTCTCCAAGCTGCATCATGAGCCTCATGGGCAGAGTATGCAAGGGGCTTCTGGAGCAATAACCAGCACACACAAACATGCACATACTGCCTTTGTCACACAATGTTTTTAATAGAAATAACTCAAACACACTTCAATACAGGACAAGATCAGGAAGCCGGGGTAAACCAATAAAGCAGAATCCCACTCAGGTAAAACAGGCCAGGCTTGTTGGCTCAGCCTGTCATCCCAGCACTGTGGGAGGCCAAGGCCAGTGGACTGCCTGAGCCTGTGGGTTCGAGACCAGCCCCAGGAACTTGGTGAGACCTCGGCTCTACAATAAATAAAAACAAAATTAGCTGGCATGGTATCACAAGCCTGTAGTTCAGCTACTTGGAAGGCTGAGGCGGAAGGGTTGCCACAGCCCAGCAGGTTGACACTGGGGTGCCCGTGAGTGTGCCACTGCACTCCAGCCTGGGCGATGGACTGAGACTCCGACTCAAAAAAAAAAGAAAGAAAAAAATTAAAATAAATGAAGCACTGCTATATAGAATGGAAAATATATTTTTGTAGAGTACTATCTAATTTTGTTTGTTTTAAGAAAAAAATACTGAAAACAATAATAGAGAAAACACACACACACACACATATATATATATATATATATATGAAAATGTCTGGAGGATAATCTTACTTGTACCCAGGAGGTGGAATTACAAGGGACTTTATTTTTTTTATAGCTGTTTTATTTCACTTTTTTCAAGGTTTTACACTTTTTAAAAAATGAAGCTTTTATTTATTAACAGTCCTCTAAAATTCTATTTACGAGGCTTACAAATATCCGTTTTTTTTTTTTTTTTTTTTTGAGTTGGAGTCTCACTCTGTCGCCCAGACTGGAGTGCAGTGGCCGCTCCTGGCCACTGCAGCCTCGACCTGCTGGGCTCCAGCGATCCTTCCGCCTCAGCCTTCCAAGTAGCCGGAATTACAGGTATGCGCTACCACGCCCGGTTGATTTTTTGATTTATTGTAGAGATGAGGTCTCGCTGCCCAGGCGGGTCTCAAACCCACGGGCTCAGGCAATCCATTCACCTCAGCCTCCCTAAGGCACGGGATTACAGGCTGAGCCACCGAGCCCGGCTACAAATATCCACTTTTATTCCAACAAATTACAGATAATTCCCCTCATTTATTCTGAACTCATGCCAGTGGTTTCATCCTCCACATCCCAGATTTCTATGTACACTCATGTGTCACTTAATGCCGGGACACGCACTGAGAAATGCACTGTTCAGTGATTTTGTCACTGTGTGACCATCACAGAGTGTTCTTGCACTGACTTAGGTGGTCTAACACACTACACCCCTGGGCCATGTAGGCTAGCCTACTGCTCCTGGGCTACACACCTGTGCAGCACATGACTAAACTGATACTGTAGGCAGCTATGGCTCAGTGGGAAGGATGTGTGTATCTACACATATCTAAACACAACAAAGGTGCCATATATATAATACAGTATTTTATAATCTTATGGGATCGCTGTTGTAATTGCAGCCCACTGTTGACCAAAACATCACTATTTGGAATATATCTATATCTGTTTAACACAGCAGCCCCCACCCTTCTTGGCATCAGGGACCAGTTTTTTGAAAGACAGTTTTTCCACCGACAGGGCAGGGTGGGGATGTGCAGTCAAACCACCCCGCGAATGTTCGTCTGTATTTGCAGCTTCTCCCCAGTGCTAGCTTCACCTCCTCAGCTCCACCTCAGGTCATGCGGCATGAGATTCTCATAAGGAGCACACCACCTATGAGTAGATCCCTTGCATGCACAGCTCACAATAGGGTTTGGCCTCCTATGAGATTCTAAGCGGCTGCTGATACAACAGGAAGCAGAACTTAATAATGCAAGTGAAAGGGAGAGGCTGTGAATGCAGATGAAGCTTCACTCACTCACCTACCGCTCGCCCCCTGGTCTGTGGCCCCGTTCCTAACAGGCCAAGCCCAGGCGTTGGGGACACCTGACATAACATATAGATATATGTTAAATCTTAGAGATGCTGTTCAAGACTGCACAAGCATGGGAGCAGGCACACAAACCCAATGCCTTTGTCCCTTGACACCAGAATGTATTCTGGACTCCTATCAATGGGTATTCAAAACCACAAGTCGCTCCTTCATCAAATGCAACGAGAGCTAGCTGTGTCCTGGGCACCATGGTGGATATTGAACACACAGCAAAGCACACGGCTAATGGGAGCCTTGACCTCATGGATCTTCTCACAGTAGGACACAGACCTAGTTGCTGAAGTAAACAAGCCACATATTACAGAGATAGACGTCAGGAAAAAACAAAGCAGGATGACTAGACAAGCAAGGAGACCCAGGCAGAACGACATAAGCCAGGGGGTCCCTGCACGGAGTGGAGTGCAACAGCAGGAGGCAGCAAGGAGCCGGGAGACAGCCCGGCACAAGTCCGCCATGCACGGAGGCCGAGATGGGCAAGGTGGGCTGCTTCCTGCCCTCGCATCTCTCCCTCAGAGTCCCTCTCACACACACACTTACTAAGACATCAACACTCACCCCTGTTCCAAAGGGCCAAGCAGAAGCATTACACCTCCAGGAGTTAAGTATGCGTAAGGTTGTCACTCAGTCCCACCATGCACACTCCTGGATGCCCACACCTGCTGTTCACTCTGCTACCCTCGCCAGGGTGCTCGCCATGGGCCAGGAGCTTTCCAGGCTGGATCAGGCTGCCAAAACACCCACCTACATGGAGTACACCTTCTTCTGAGGGAGACAAACTCGTAATGTGTCAGAAGATGACATCACTATGCAAAGAAAGGGGCAGTTTTTAAAAAGGATGATCTTAAAGAAAGGGGCCAGAAGCAGAGCACACTTAAGCCCAGATCTGGGTCTAAATGCCATCCTGTGTGAGGAGAACTCAGGATTCCAGGCAAGGCCAGAAACCAAGGAAACAGTCCAACAGTAATGGGCCCACCCAGAAGGAAGGAGCCAGCACCAAGGCTCCTCCACCCCATTTGGGGCTGTCACTGATAGCAGCACAATGAAAGAGTATCACTACTGTGGAATCAGAAGATTACAAGCCCCATACTCTTTAATTAAGCCTGATCTTTAAAAGGTATCCGAAGCCAGAGGCTACAAATTACAATTAGCAATGTAATAAGAAATCTTGAAAGAGTGAGACTATTGAGGACTCAGAAAAGACAAAGGACTGTGCCAGCCAATTACCCTGTGAGAAATAAGAAAAGCTGAGCAAATATTTACATACCAGTAAATATAAAAGTTAAGTTAAACCTATATTCATCCTGTAAGTTACCATTAAAAAAATCACTAAGTCTATTTGCTAAAAATGAGAAGACTCTTCCATGTATAGAAAGGTTTCTTTTAATAGTTCTAAGAGAGAGAACTATTAAACACTCACAGCTTTGAGACAATGAGTATTATGGAAAATGATATTTATTTTCATTTAAAGTAAACGGATTTTCAGTAAGTGTGCCATGACAATTCCGTGGGAAAGAACAGTCTTTTCAACAAAAGGTGCTGGGACAATGGGCTATCAATATAAGAAAGAACAAATCTGGAGCCCTAGCTCCCACCACAAACAAAAATTAACTCAAAATCAAAACCCTACATGGATGAGCTAAAACTGTAACATTCTTAGAAGAAAACACCGGAGTGAGTCTTCCGGACCCTGGATTAGGCAACGGTCTCTTAGACGTAATACCCAAAACAGAAGTAGCCAGAGGAAAAACTAGATAAACTGGACTACAAGACTAAAAACAATTGTGCTGCAAATGATGCCAGCGAGAAAACGAAAAGACAACTCATAGCACTGGGAAAAAATATCTGCAATTTGTATCAGATAAGAGACTTGTACCTAGAATGTATTGATTGTTACAACTCAACAATAAAAACACAATATTTAAACGGGAAAAGGATCTGGATGGACACATCTCCAAAGAAGCTACACAACAGCCAATAAGCAAAGAAAATATGCTCAGCACGGTTAGCCATTAGGGAAATGCAAATCACAGGAGACCACTTCACATCCACTAGGATGGCCAGAATAAAAGAGAATAGTGACCACCCGTGAGGATGAGGAGAAAGTGGAACACTCACTCATTGCAGGCAGAACATAAAAGGCACAGCTACTCTGGAAAAGTTTGGCAGTTCTCAAAAAGTTAAACATACAGCTACCATGTGACCCAGCGATGCTACTCCTAGGTATGGAACCTAAAGAAAAGGATACATTCACATAAAGATTTGTACACTAATGTTCACAGCAGTATTATTCATAATATCCAAAAGATGGAAACAACCTAAATGCCCATCAATGGATGAATAAACAAAACGCAGCCTACTTATACAGTGGAACATTATTCAGCCATAAAAAGAAACGAAACACTGACACACACGACAGCATGGATGAACTTTGAAAGCAAGATGCTAAATGAAAGAAACCAGTCTCAAAAGATTACGTATTGTATGATTCCATTTGTATGAAATGTTCAGAACAAGTAAACTATAGAGACAGAAAGAAGATTACTAATTATTTAGGGATATGGCAGGGGGAAGGATGAGTGACTGCTATGGGTATAGGGTTTCTTTTGGAAAAAGGAAAAAGTTCTAAAATTAGATTATGGTAATGGTTGCACAATCCCTGAAGATACTTAAAAAAAAAAACTATACTCTTTTCCATAAATTTAAAAATACAGTGTCAGCTGGGCACAGAGGCTAACATCTGCAATCTCAGCATTTTGAAAGGCCAAGGCAGGAGGAACACTGGAGCCCAGGAGTTCGAAACCAGCCTGGGCAACACAGCGAGACCTCATCTCTACAACAATAAAAATTAAATAATTAGCCAGGAGTGGGGGTTCATGCCTGTAGCCCCAACTATTCAGAGAGCTGAGGCTGGAGGATCGCTTGAGCCTAGGAGTTGGAGGATGTGGTAAGTCATGATTGTGCCACTGTACTCAGGCCCAGGCAAGAGTGAGACCCTGCCTCAAAAAATAAAAATACAAATAAAATACCCAAGTGCTGTCTAATAATAATAATTGATAACTGGAGGAAAACACATTTGCTACAATCTTTGTTACGAGACCCACATTTGTGCCATCAAAGTTGTAATCAAGTTACCAGCCAAGGCTGAACTTGATTCTCCAGCATGAACAGCACACATGGAGACTGACTTCACTATGTCAGAAGGCATCAAGACCTTTCATCATCGTTATTTTTCCCACAAGGCTTTCTTTAAAAAAAAAAATCTAGTGACTCTGATTAATTTCCATAAAGCAATGCAAACATAAGTTATTGGCTGTATTTTGGTGGCTGGAGGAGAGAGGATGTAGAGGGGGAAGGGAATGCTAAGAAAGCTAATCATTATCAGAATTACTCTAAAGTCAGTATGTCCTGAGAGCTTACCACAGGCGAGGCCCTGTTCTAAGTGCTTTACATATATTAACCCCTTTAACTCTTGTGACCAGTAAGGTAGGCATGTAGATGAGGAAACTGAGACACATCTATCAGAGCAAAAAACCAATAGATTATACTTAAAATGGGAAGCAAACAAAAATATCTCACTATAAATGAAAGCAATTCCAATAGAAATGGCTGAAAAATTAAGCTGTGCAGTCAGGTATGGTGGCTCACATCTATAATCCAAGCACTTTGGGAGGCTGAGGCAAGAGGATTGCCTGAGCCCATGGGTTCAAGATCAGCCCAGGCAAATGGCAAGACCTTATCTCTACAATAAATCAAGAAAAATTAACCGGGCATGGTGGCACATGCCTGTGGTTCCAGCTACCTGGAAGGCTAAGGCGGAAGGATCACAGGAGCCCAGTAGGTTGGCTGTGATTGTGCCACTGCACTCCAGCCTGGGCGACAGAGTGAGACTGACTCAAAAAAAGAAAGAAAGAAAGAAAATTAAGCTGTGCTTGCCTCTGAGATGCACTCCTGGAGGGGGGGCAGTTGACTGCTGTTTTTGTCTTCTAGTACTATTTGCAGTTTTTAGCTATTTGCACATATTACTTAGCTAATTTGATAGGCTTTAAAATGTCACTTTTTTTTTCACCAGGCACACTTGCTCACACTTGAAATGTCAGCACTTTGGGAGGCTGAGGTGGGAGAATCGCTTGAGCCCAGGAGTTCGAGACCAGCCTGGGCAATACAGCGAGACCTCGACTCTTCAAAAACATTAAAAAGAAAAAACTAGGCAGGCATGGTAGCACACACCTGTAGTCCCAGCTACTTGGGAGCCTGAAGCAGAAAGATCACCTAATCCCAGGAGATCGAGGCTGCAGTAACCCATGATCATACCACCAAAACTCCAGCCCAGACAACAGAGTGAGACTCCAACTAAAAAATAAATAAATAAAAATAAAATAAAAAGCCTCTTTTCTATAATCCCGTGCCTTTGGGAGGCTGAGGTGAGTGGATTGCTTGAGACTCGCCTGGGCAGCGAGACCTCATCTCTACAATAAATCAAAAAATCAGCCAGGTGTGGTAGCGCATGCCTGTAATTCCGGCTACTCGGAAGGCTGAGGCGAAAAGATCGCCGGAGCCCAGCAGGTCGAGGCTGCAGTGTCCAGGAGCGGCCACTGCACTCCAGTCTGGGCGACAGAGTGAGACTCCAACTCAAAAAAAAATAAAAAAGATTATATTATCCCGTATTGGCCAGAGAATGATGAAAAGGACATTATCATGCCCTGTAAGGGGATAATAAGTTGGTACAGCCTTTCTAAAAGGCAGCTTTATAACATTTATCAAGTGCTATGGCCCAGGAATTCCACGTCTAGGAATTTATCCAAATAAAATAATCATGGACAGAGATTTACATTTAAGGATGATAAAGGCCGGGTGCAGTGGCTCACACCTGTAGTCCCAGCACTTTGGGAGGCAGAAGCAAGAGGACTGCCTGAGTCCACAAATTCAAGCCCAGCCTGGGCAACATGGTGAGACTTCATCTCTACGATAAATCAAAAAATTAGCTGGGCGTGGTGGTGCATGCTGTAGTTCCAGCTACTTGGAAGACTGAAGCAGCAAGAGTGCCTGAGCCCAGCAGGTGGAAGCTGTGGTGGCCGTGAGCATGCCACCGCACTCCAGCCTGGGCAACAGAGAGAGACTGCGACTCAAAATTAATTAATTAATTAATTAAGGATGACAATGGCAACACTATCTGTAATATTCAAAAACTGAGATCATAATTGTCCAATAACAGTTAGTTGGGTAAATGACTCCTTTGTGCAAAGGAATACTCCTACACATAACCATTAAAAAAAAGTGATCTCAACCGGGCTCAGTGGCTCAGCCTATAATCCCGTGCCTTGGGAGGCTGAGGTGAGTGGATTGCCTGAGCCTGCGGGTTCGAGACGCGCCTGGGCAACTTGGTGAGACATCATCTCTACAATAAATCAAAAAATGAGCCGGGCATGGTAGCGCATGCCTGTAATTCCGGCTACTAGGAAGGCTGAGGCAGAAGGATTGCAGGAGCCCAGCAGGTCGAGGCTGCGGTGGCCGGGAGCGGCCACTGCACTCCGGTCTGGGCGGCGGAGTGAAACTCCAACTCAAAAAAAAAAAGTGATCTCAAAGATCTCAAAGTACACTCTGTCATATAAGTAAATGCTTGTAATATAAGGTAAAGTGAAAAGACAGGGCATAAGTCTATGTACATATAGCATGGCCCCTGTCTTGTAAGAATTATATATAAATATGCACAAAGGAAAAAACTAAAAGGAAACATATTAAAATATTAACATTTTAGAGAGTAGGATTATACAAATTTTTTCGTTAGACTTTTCTGTAATTTCTACAATAAAAGCAGAAGAAAAACATTATTTTAAGATACCAGCTAAAGATCAGGCATAGTGGCTCATGCCTGTAATCCCAGCATTTTGGGAGGCCAGGAGTTCAGGACAGTCTGGGCAACATAGCAAAACCCTGTCTCCACAAAAAATTTAAAAAAAGAAAAAAAGATACCAGCTCAAAAGTGTTCAGCGAGGCAAACGATGCCCCTGGCAAAACAGGCTAAGGCTATAGGTCTCCAGGGCTGAAAAGAAACTCCACAGGACCTTAAAAAAAAAAGTCAGCCAGGCTTTAATCCCAGCACTTTGGGAGGCTGAGGTGAGAGGCTTGCCTGAGCCCACAGGTTTAAGACCAGCCTGGGCAACTTGGTGAGACCTCTTCTCTACAATAAATTAAAAAACTAGCCGGACATGGTGGCGCATGCCTATGGTTCCAGCTATGTGGAAGGCTGAGGCAGAAGGTGGAGGCTGCAGTGGCCATGAGCGTGCCACTGCACTCCAGCCTGGGTGACAGAGTGAGACTCCAACTCAAAAAAAAAAGTCAGCCTATGGAAAAAAGAAAACCCATGTCTTTTAGAAAGTCTGAAAATACAGCCCCTAGCCGCAGCCATGGCTCTCACCCAGCATATTCAGTGACCTCCACTATGGTCCAGGAAGGTCTGAGAGGCACCCAACACCAGACAAAGGCCTACCCTGAAAATGAGTCTGGGCCCTCACACCCTACCAGCCTTTAAGGGATCAGCGGAAGGAGCCCAGGAGCGGAACCCTAGCTCCCGCACATATTACTGTAGCTTTGCTCCCATCCACACTGACCCACGATGAGCTCACCATTCCAACCCCCAACCTAGGAGAGCAGTCGCCCCAGGTTCCAGCCTTCCACTCGCTGACCCTGCTCTCTCCCTCCTGTAGCCACACTCAAACTCTGTCACTAAGGTAACCCCAAGTCTTTCATCTTAAAGCCTAGCAGCCCACTTTCAATCCCACCTCCCATCTTTCCTGTTCTTTCCAGTCAACCCCTTCTCTAGGCACTCTGGAATCCATCATTTTTCAGCCTCACCTACACCTGCGATTCACATATCCTACGTTTTGATGTCCCTCATCCCTCTCTGCTCTGACTTCCACAATTTCCACAGGCTAGCACAATCCCTCCACACACACACTCTCAACTACCTTGTTCCTCTCTCCCTTCATGGTTCCTGCCTGGCAAAACCCCCACTCTAGCACCTACTCCTGCCTGACTCTGCTCCAAGCCTGGAACTTCACGGGGCTAGAAGACCCACAAGACCAGGCTGGTCGCTCTCCATGGACATTCAAAGTCGCTAGCCTCAAGGGGATTTTGGTGCGGCCCTGCAATTCTGCTCCCTCTCCCTACTCCAGCCCCTCCCAGGCTGAGACATTCCTTCGCCTCTCCTGAGCTCGAACCTCCAACCCTTCTCCTACTTCTTTGTTCTCACAAAGTGACGTTAGCTCCTGATCACTGAGCACACAGAAGCAATCGGGGAACGTGCACAAGCTCCATCCCATCTACCCACAGCCAGCATGTCAATGCTCCTTTCCAGGCTTACACCTGCACAGGGTCCCAACTCTGAACAAGTCTCTCTCTTCTCCATCACTAGCTAGTCCCTTCGACTCAGTAAATTTGTCTCTTGGCTGGGCACGGTGGCTCAGGCCTGTCATTCCAGCACTTTGGGAGGCAGAGGCAAGAGGATGGCCTGAAACTACGGGTTCGAGACCAGCCTGGGCAGCCTGGTGAGACCTCGTCTCTCTAATAAATCAAGAAAAATTAGCCAGGCGTGGTAGCACACACGCCTGTAGCTCCAGCTACTTGGATGGCTGAGGGGGAAGGATCACCTGAGACCAGCAGGTCGAGGCTGCGGTGGCCGGGAGCTTGCCACTGCACCCCAGCCTGGGGGATAGACTCCTATGCAAAAAAAAAAAAAGTCTCCCACTGGACTCCACATCCCTTTGATGTGCACCCATTTCTCAGCTCCCCTCTGCAGCAAAATCTTCGAGTTGTCTCTGTCTTCTTTCCTTCCCTCTCCCACCCAGCCTTCGGCCCCACCACCCTACCACAATGACACCCAAGAGGCTAAATTCTACTGCCGATTCTCAGTGTGTAACTTATTTGACCTAACAACATCATGTGACCATCACACCCACCTTCTCTCTTGATGCACATTTTTCACCTGGCAGCCAGACAGCACAGCTCCCGCTTTCGCCCTCACCCTGAACAATGACGGACCTCAGGCTTAGCGCTCAGCTTCCTTACTCCCCAGGTGAGCTCATTCAGTCATGTGGCTTCAAATATCAACTATGCCCCAGGGACTTCCAACTGTCCCTACTTCGAGGTCTCTTCTTCTTCTTCTTCTTCTTTTTGTTTATTTTTTTGAGTCAGAGTCTCACTCTGTCACCCACGCTAGAGTGCGTGGCAAGTGCACGGTCAACGCAGCCTTAACGTGTTAGGCTCAGGCGATCCTTCCACCTCAGCCTTCCAAGTAACTGGAACTACAGGTGCACACTACCACGTCTGGCTTATTTTTTTATTTACTGTAGAGACAAAATCTCACCAAAGTTGTCCAAGCTGGTCTCAAACCCCTGAACTCAGGCAATCCTCTCATCTCAGCCTCTCAAAGTGCTGGGATGACAGGCTTGAGCCACCGTGCCCGACGTAGATGTCTCTTAACCCTTTCCCTGAACTACATTGCCAACTCAATCATATATATATGAAACCACACACATATCACCTACATACAGACTATCTGAAACTTAACATGTCACAATCAAAACTCTTGATCACACTCTCCAAAAATAGTCATCTGATGAAATTCCGATTTTAGCTCAAGCTTAAAACCCTGGTGCCACCCACAACTGCTTTTTCTCACACACTCATCCGACCCACCACTAAATCCTGCTGGCACTAACTTTGACATACCTCCAGAATTTCATTACCTTTCACTACCTCCACCGTTGGTATACTGGTC
The DNA here is from genome assembly GCF_000164805.1 of Carlito syrichta. Lineage (NCBI taxonomy): Eukaryota > Metazoa > Chordata > Mammalia > Primates > Tarsiidae > Carlito > Carlito syrichta. The sequence goes on from NW_007232470.1 coordinate 157,861, forward strand.
CAGGCCACCATCTCTCACTTACATCACTCCTAGCCCCCACTCACAGCCATTTTTTCACCTCTGCCCTTGCCCCGCCAGTGGATTTCCAACACAGCATACAGGACTTTTTCTTTGTGAGTAGGCATCTCTGTCACCCAGGCTGGAGTGCAGTGGCACACTCACAGCCACCGCAGCCTCAGCCTGCTGGGCTCAGACAATCCTTCCACCTCAAGCTTCCAAGGAGCTGGAACAACAGGTGTATGCCACCATGCCCCGCCAATTTTTAAATTTATTGCAGAGACAAGGTCTCGCCAAGTTGCCCGGGCTGGTCTTGAACCCCTGGACTCAGACAATCCTCTCGCCTCCACCTCCCAAAATGCTGGGATGACAGGCGTCAGCCACCATGCCCAGGTCCGAACGACTTTTAAAACACCCAAGTCAGGTTAGGTCTCACCTTTGCTGAAAAATTCCTAAGGCTTCCCCCCTACTTGGAGAAAAATCAAAATCCCTGCAGGTCTCTGTAAGGCCCACGATGCTCTGACCCCTCCCTCACCTCTGGGCCCTCACCTCCTCTTTCTCCCTCTTTTCCTCGCTTGGCCCTAACCACAGTGGGCTCCTGGCTGGCTCCCCCTGCACCCGACGTGTCCTCTACCTGGAACGTTCTAGAGCCTCACTCCCTCGTCCGCTTCCTCTCCACCCTCCGTGCCCGTCTCATGCCTGGCCCACCTCTTCCCCTCTCCCCTCTAGGACGTGGTTTCACGGGTCAGAGGCTCCTCTTGGCTTTTCACCGCCGCCGTCTCCGCTCCGGGAACACACGCAGCAGGAAGCCCACGAACGTCTCGCAAAGGAGGGCGTGAGTGACGGAAGCAAGCGCAAAGCATGCTGACGGTGGAAAGTGGGGGCTGAAAAGCTTCGGGGGCAGCTAAGCGTAAAGCCTTCCAACCCACAGCCACGGAGGGAGGCGCCGAGGCCAGGGGGCCGCGGCGGGGGCTGACGGCCGCGCCACCCACGGGCA
>NW_007232470.1:159355-164945 GCF_000164805.1 Carlito syrichta
CGGCAGGGTCCCGGACCCCGGGTACGCGCCCGTCCCGCCTTCAGGAGGGCGGCGCCTCCCACTGGACGAAGCGTCTCTCCGTCTTCCCGCCGACCAATAGCAAGTGGCAGCCGCCCGGGGCCTGTGCCCGCTCCTGGCGCGGAATGATGACGCCATCTCTAGGGGCCGCTGGGGCGTGCCGCCGGTAGCCTAGGCAACTGGCCCCGCCCCGCCCCCTCGCACGCGGCGAGAGTCTGGCTCCGCTGCACGAGGGGCGGCGCCCGGGGCTCGGTAAGAGTGCCCGGGCCGGCGGGAACCCTGGGGTTTGGGGGACCTTCGCCGTGAGTGCAGAGCGTGAAGTACAGCATGGCAGCCGAAATGGAGGCGTTAACCAGATGTGGAGGCTCACACCGGTAATTCCAGGGCTTCGGGAGGCCGCGGCAGGAGAATCGCTTGAGGTCAGGAGGTGGAGACCAGCCTGGACGAGGTGGTGAGACCGCACCCCGCCCGTCTCAGTAAAAAAAGTTTTAAAAATAAATACACGGATAAGCTACAGCTGTTGGGATCTACACGAATGTGCCTCAAACTTCATGCTGAGTGTTTAAAAACCAGGGGGGTGCTAAAAAATAGAGTGGGTGCCGTTATAATACTATTTGCATACCGTGTTAAAATGCCAACAGTATACATTGTGTATGAACGTGTGCAAATGTAGTAAAGATACATCTGCAAGAATGATAGTCAATCATACCTAAAGGTTGGCGGTGAAGGGTGAAAATGGAGCTTCCCTCTACAGTCGTGTTTGTGTGTGTGTGTTAAGTCTGCAACAACAAAACGGCTAAAATGAACCATCTGCTTAATCTTGGTAGTAGATGCATGGGGTACATCAACTTTCAGTTCTTAGAAATATTTAATAATCTAGACACAGTGGGAGAAAAAGGAGATGGCTTATGTCATCTAACTTCTGAGATGACGCAGGAACTACATGGGAAAGTGGAGTCAAGGGGGATCCTTTTTTGAGACGGGAAGTTGCAGAGCAAACTGGTGTCCTCTGGTTTCACTCTACGGATAACTCATCTGCTTGTTTCTAAGCTTCTGTATTACAAATAATTTGTAATAAACACTCTGTCTCCTGGTGCACATACATGAGAGTCTCTGTAAGGTGCATAATCAGAGAGAGAATGTGTGGGCTGTAGGTCCCAACACATCAACTGTAGTTGGAGGTTCTGCTTCAGACCACTCCAGCCACGCTCCTGCCACCACCACAGGACTCCACTGAAAAAGTTTTTATCAGCCGGGCTCAGTGGCTCAGCCTGTAATCCCAGCACTTTGGGAGGCTGAGGTGAGTGAATTGCCTGAGCCCGCAGGTTCGAGACCCACCTGGGCAACTTGGTGAGACCTCATCTCTACAATAAATCAAAAATTAGCTGGGTGTGGCAGCACGCACCTGTAGTTCCAGCTACTTGGAAGGCTGAGGCAGAAGGATAGCCGGAGCCCAGCAGGTCAAGGCTGCAGTGACCGGGAGCAGCGGCCACTGCACTCCAGTCTGGGCGACAGAGTGAGACTCCAACTCAAAAAATAAAAAAAATAATAAAAAATTAAAATTTTATATATATATATGCCATTTTTTAAAAAATCAGTTTTATGGCATCACAGAGCCAATTTTTTGTTTTGTTTTTTGAGGTGAAGTCTCACTCTTGACCAGGCTGGAGTGCAGTGGCATGCTCACAGTCACCACAGCCTCCACTTGCTGTGCTCAGGCGATCCTTCCCCCTCAGGCTTCCAACTAGCTGGAACTACAGGCATGCACCACCCCACCTGGCTAACACAGAGCCAATCTAGAAGTAAAATATGATGGAGCCAAAAAAAAAAAAAAAAACAGAAGAAAAAGGAAATGCAGAGAGGAAACCCAATATTTAGGTCCACTTTTCATTCAGAGATCAGTATTGGAAAAGGCATCGAAAGGCTGAGAACCTGAACAGAGGTTTTGAGTTTTGTGAGTTGAGGAACCAGAGTCCAGGGCTACTAAGGGGGAAGGGTTCTTGTAAATGCTCCATCTTTGGTTGAGACCCTGAAAGGCTATACTGTAGAAGTGAATGTGACCCAGAAGTAGACCAGCCCTTGCAGGAACTTTATGAGATCCACCTAAACATCACCTCAATTTTTTTTTTTTTTTTCACTCTGTCACCCAGGCTGAAGTGCAGTGGCATGATCACAGCTCACTGCAGCCTCAACCTCCTGGGTTCAGGCAAACCTTCCACTTCCACCTGCTGAATAGATGGGACTACAGGTGTGCACCACCACACCTGGCTAATTTTTAAAATTTTTTTGTAGCTGGGCTCAGTGGCTTAGCCTGTAATCCCAGCACTTTGGGAGGCTGAAGTGAGTGGATTGCCTGAGCCCGCGGGTTCGAGACCCACCTGGGCAGCGAGACCTCATCTCTACAATAAATCAAAAAATCAGCCGGGTGTGGTAGCGCGTGCCTGTAATTCCGGCTACTTGGAAGGCTGAGGCAGAAGGATCGCCGGAGCCCAGCAGGTCGAGGCTGCGGTGGCCGGGAGCGGCCACTGCACTCCAGTCTGGGCGACAGAGTAAGACTCCGACTCAAAAAAAAAATTTTTTTTTGTAGAGATAAGGTCTTGCTATGTTGCCTAAACTGGTCTTGTACTCCTGGGCTCAAGCAATCCTCCCACCTCAGCCTCCCAAAGTGCTGGGATTACAGGTGTTAGCCACTGACCCAGAAAATTCACCTAAATTTCTGAACTTGCATTCAAGTGATTCAGGATTTATTGCTGGTGCCACTAGTCAGCTGAGAGAGAAAAGACAAACTATTTCTAGAAGATGGTAATAATCTAGGCCCCAAATTAAAATTGCTCATGTCCAGCACTCCATAAAAAATAGCTATGCATACATGGAGACGATGTGATAGAAAATCAAGAAACACGGCCGGGTTCAGTGGCTCAGCCTGTAATCCTATGCTTTGGGAGGCTGAGGTGAGTGGATTGCCTGAGCCCACGGGTTCGAGACTCACCTGGGCAACTTGGTGAGACCTCATCTCTACAATAAATCAAAAATGAGCCGAGCGTGGTAAGTGTGTGCCTGTAGAAGTACTTGGAAGGCTGAGGCGGAAGGATCGCCGGAACCCAGCAGGTCGAGGCTGCAGTGGCCGGGAGCGGCCACTGCACTCCAGTCTGGGCGAGAGAGTGAGACTCCAACAAAAAAAAAGAAAGAAAGAGAGGAAGAAAGGAAGAAAGACAAGAAACACAGTATACCACTGCCATTGAATAACGGATTGCTGACTCACTCACCCAACATTACAACCTTGTGGATCTGAAAATACACGTGATGGGCAGCTTCCCCACGTGCTAACATGATGTCCATGGTCGGGTGCTCAGTCTCTACAAGGACCAGCAGCACACAGGGAGCTTCTTAGCATGGTGTGTAATCCTCTGAATGCTTTATTCCAAAACTTCGGAGCCTGAGCTTTGACTCTCTCATTGGGGTTTGCCAAAGACCCCACAGAGTCTTATCTGCCATGTGCATCTCCAGCACTATTGGACCTTCCAAGCTACAGGGCCCAGGTGCAGGACAGCTTGTACTACAGACTGGACCTCCGCAGAGACTTCTCCTGCTTTGGGCCCCACTCAGAACTCAACACACACTTCCAAGTTACCCAGTAAGTGCTTGGTGGCCAAGTTAAATATGATATATGCCGCCTCTGGAATCCAAAGTCTCCAAGCAAGGGAAGGGGGGCTCTTCTTAGTGGTAGAAGATGGTATTTGTTTTCTACTTCTTCATAACTAATTAACCCAATACCTAGCCACCTAAAAAGACAAACATTTATTATGGCATAGTCTCTGTGGTTCTGAATATGGGCATGGCCGAGCTCAGCCTCAAGGTTTGCACAGGTTGCAGTCCAGGTGTCTGCCAGGGCTGCTGTCTCATCTGAAGGCTTAGCTAGGACAGTTCACGCCCACGCTCATTCACATGGACATTGGAAGGATTCATCCCTCCAAGGTTATGAACTGAGGGCCTCGCGTCGTCCTGACTGCTGACCAAAGGCCTCCCCCCACTCCCTGGCACATGAGCCTCTCCACAGGGCAGCTCACCCAGTAGCTGGCTTCCCTCAGAGAGAGCACAAGGGGGCACACACAAGACAGAAATCACAGTCCCTTTGCAGTCTAATCTCAGAAGGGAACTCCCACCACTTTTGCAATACTCTGTTCATTAGAAGTCACCAGGTCAGCTAACACTCAAGGGGAGGGGATTCCCTAAGAGTATGAATCCCTGCCAGGCACAGTGACTTAAGCCTATAATCCCAACACTTTGGGAGGCCGAGGTGACAAGACTGCCTGAAACCACTAGTTCGAGACCAGCCTTGGCAACTTGGTAAGACCGCGTCTACAATAAATCAAAAAATGAGCCGGGCATGGTGGCGTGCGCCTGTAGTTCCAGCCACATGGAAGGCTGAGGTGGAAGGATCGCGTGAGCACAGCAGGTTGAGGCTGCGGTGGCCATGAGCATGCCACTGCACTCCAGCCTGAGCAACACAGTGAGACTCTGACTCAAGAAAAAAAAAAAAGAAAGACCATTTGGACATTGTGAGTGGGAGGAGTGTTGTTAACACAGCCCCTAGACAAGAGAGTTAGTGTAAACTGCTGTTCCTCCCATGTGAATACAGATGGTTTCAGTTCTCTCTCTTGATGGGGATGGATTAATAGCCGTACCCCTAGTGCCAAAGACTGTGTTGATCTGTTTGAGCAGAGACAGCCCGGTTTAGCAGCAGTGGTCAGGGGCTACCCCATGGCCAGGGTCAGCACTCCCAGTCGTTCACCATGACTCACCTGGGAGTCCCTTGTGCTTTAAGTGCCCAAGGAGGGCACTATTTCTGCAATCCACTTGCTCGAGGTCCTGCTTCTAATTTGTCCCCCTGGCCAGTGAGGGCTTTAGTGGCTTCTGTCTAGCCATTCCTACTTAGGCCAAGGGGACCTCAGGGAAACCTGAAAAAGGACATCCAGGCCATGACAGGGTGGCAGGTTAGACATGCCTTGTCATACCTTCTCCTGTTTGGCATAACAGCCCTGCATTAACATCAAAATGTAGATCATAGGACTGGCAAAACTGACCTAGTGGCAATAAGATACCAAACTAACCTGACTCTGGCATAGCATCCCATGACAGACAGCTGGCGCTGAAGGAAACAAAAATATTTACCCCCACATACATTTGTCATTTCTTTTAGTTGGCGTCTCACTCTGTCACAGTGCAGTGGCACGATCACAGCTGCCACAGCCTCAACCTGCTACAGCCTCAACCTGCTGGGCTCAGGTGGCCCTTCTGCCTCAGCTTTCTAAGCAGCTGGGTCCACAGGCAAGCGCTACCACGCCGGACAATTGTATTTATTGTAGAGATAGGGCTGGCCATGTTGCTGGTCTTGAACTCCAGGCTGCTCTCAAACTCCTGGGCTCAGGTGATCCTCTCACCTCAGCCTCCCAAAGTGCTGGGATTACGGGTGTGAGCTGCCATGCCAGGCTTCTTTGATGTTTTTGTTTGTTTGTTTGTTTTTGAGTCGGAGTCTCACTCTGTCGCCCAGACTGGAGTGCAGTGGCTGCTC
>NW_007232470.1:165144-173744 GCF_000164805.1 Carlito syrichta
GCTATTAAGTATACCCATCTCAGCCAGGCACGGTGGCTCACGCCTGTAATCCCACCACTTTGGGAGGCACAGGCAAGAGGACCTGGGATTTGAGACCCAGCTTGGGCAACTTGGCAGTACCTCGTCTCTACAGTAATTCAAAAAATTAGCCAGGTGTGGTGGCACACGCCTGTCATTCCAACTACTTGGAAGGCTGAGGTGGAAGGACTGCCTGAGCCCCTCCTGGGTGACAGTGAGACTCCACTCAAAAAACAAAACAAACAAAAACATAGGCATGGCTCCAAAAGAACAGACTCAAAGATGGCATGCCATGCTGCTTCATGTGACATAAAGCACAGAAGTACTGATGGAACAAACTCAGCTAAATGACAGACCAAAATCACCCCTGCAACTGACCCCACAGCTCAGCACTGTGAATGGCAGTCATAGAGCTAATTTCATCCTGCCTGTAGAATTTCATAAGCTTCTGCAGGTTGCTATAGAAACAGTACCATGTCTAATTACTCTTGTTCTCCAGGGAATGTTTATATAAAACCAGAACAGGGAAACACTGGTCCATTAATACCCTCTTCCCAAAGGACTGTCATTTTACTTTATTCTTCTCTTAAAGATTCAGCCACCCAAAACCATATACAAAAGTAGCTTTAATGTGGAATGAAACCTCCATAATGTCAAATTAAGGACCTGCTTGTCTGTTGGCATGGTTTATTTTTTGTAGCATCTATTGCAAGAAACCTAGCTTTCCATGTATTCTGAGAAGACCTCATAATGTGGCCCAGGATGGTATAAGCCTTCTACAAGTGTGATGTTAGTAGAGCTTCCCCCTCCCCATGTCCTAATAGTGGAGAGGCAGAAATGGAAAGACAACACCCTCAAACAAAAGGAATGAAAAACAGGCCGGGCATGGTGGCTCATGCCTGTTATCCCAGCATTTTGGGAGTCCTAAGCAGGAGGATTGCTTGAGGCCAGGGATTTCAGACTAGCCTGGGCGGTCTCTACCAAAAATAAATAAGTAAATAAATAAAAAACAGTCAACAATCTCTCTAGACAACATTTAACTAACACAGCGGCCTAAACACTGTCTTCTTGGCTTTACTCACCTTGTATAACTAACTGGGATTATAAATTTTAATATCGTTTCAGCAAAATAGGACAAAACAGTGTTTATCTGCAAAAACGTCAGACATGACCAAGCAAAGAAGCCAACATCCCCAGGACATGCCAAAGATCCTGATTCTCAAGTTAAAACTCAGAAAACTAAGGACATTTCAGCTACTGACCTATTTTGGGAACTCATTTCAGAACTGATCTTTCAAGTGTGGTCTTAGGCTTATTTCAAAGAATAAATTTGAAAGGTTAATTAACAATACACTTAAAATATCCCCAAACCCTTTTAACATTGTTAACCTACAAAAACGGAGTTAGGATTGATGGGCTGGCTATATCCGTTCTTCCTGTGACACTGTATCTAATTTCTCACCAGGAATATTCAATACTGTCAGCCCTCCCCGATCCAGACAAAGGCCTCCTGGGGACATCTTGTGCAAATGTTCGCTACTGCAGGCCATACAGCAAAATGGCAAGTAGCAACCAGTCCTTCCACGCTCATCTCGACAAGGACACAGGGCATGACAACCCCCTTTGGGCCCTACCCAGAAACGACTGGTTGTTCCAGAAAAAGGAGAACCAAGGCAGGGATATCTACTTGCCGCAGGCAGGTGTGGTGGAGACTTAAGGCTTCAAGCAAATGGTAGCGATCTGTCCAACCCAGGCAGAGAAAATATTCAACATCTATGAACACCCATCTGCTCTCCCTCCCACATGAGCCTCAGATCCAAATCTGCTTCTGAAAAGGAAAGGTTGATGACCTCAAAAGGTTGACTTCAGGCCAAGTGTCATGGCTCACGCCTATAATCCCAGTGCTTTGTGAGGCCAAGGTGAGAGGATCCCTTGAGGCCAAGAGTTTGAGACCAGCCTGGATAACACAACCAGATACTGTCTCTGCATTACTGAAAAAAATTAGCCGGGTGTGATGGTGTGCATCTGTCACTCCAGCTACTCAGGGGGCTGAGTCAGGAGGATTGCTTGAGCCCAGGAGTCTGAGAATGCGGTGAGCTGTGATCATACCCAGCCTGGGTGATAGAGTGAGACTCCAACTCAAAAAAAAAAATTTTAATTAAAATAAATTAAAGCCTTTGGGAGGCTGAGGTGAGTGGATTGCTTGAGCCTGCGGGTTTGAGACCTGCCTGGGCAACTTGATGAGACCTCATCTCTACAATAAATCAAAAATGAGCCGGGTGTGGTAGCGCGCATCTGTAGTTCCAGCTACTTGGAAGGCTGAGGCGGAAGGATCGCCGGAGCCCAGCAGGTAGAGGTGGCGGTGGCTGGGAGCGGCCACTGCACTTCAGTTTGGGTGACAGAGTGAGACTCCAACTCAAAAAAAAAATAATTAAAAAAATAGTTGTGGCTTCCCTGTCCCTTGGCATCCTGCCACATACCCCACTGTGAACAGCTCCATGGTGCCTATACCAGCTGACCTCTTAACTTAATTTTTCCAAGGGGTACTTACTGGGAAGATGCTCACCTTGCTTGTGAAAGATGCACTAGCTCTGTAGTGCTGTTTTTCCACCAGACAGGAAAAAAACCACACCAATGAAAACAGTGAGGATGTGGGGAAACTGTACAAGGGGACCTGCTACTGACCTGTAATTATCATTCGAGTGTATGTTTTCAAATAGAGTGGATTTTGAATGTTCCCAATGCAAAGAAATGGCACGTTTGAGGTGATGATGTGTTAATTGCTCTGATTTGATCATTACACATTGTATATGTATATATTGAAATAATGTACCCTAACCTATAAGTGTTAAAAAGTATGTAGTTTCTTGGGTTTTTGTTGACCATCTCAGTAGCACCTCTGAAATGCATTGCTGGATCGCCAGGGGAGCAAAGACCAGCACTCACATGGCACTTGGTCTCGCCTTGCTTTCTGCCACCCAAGGCCCCAGGGAGTGGCAGCGCCCTTGGCATGCAGAGGCTGTAGGCACAGCTCCTGCTCCAGCATTTCTCTGACTTCCGTTCCTACAACATGCTCCTTGCGTCACGGAAACAGCACCAGGTCACAAGGGGTGTCCTTGCTCATCACCCAACCCATGAAGGGCTGTGGACCACACCCCAGCTAACCTCTCCACTCCCTGGTTTGGGTTTCCTGCTCTTCAAACCCTATAACCTCTAGCACTCTTCTGGAAGTTCCTATCATCTCAACACCAGACAGACCTTTGTCTTGAACAAGTGACACTCTATGATTTTCTTCGTGGTGCTGAAATCACATCCAAGCACAACAAAGCTGTCTCACGGGCTAGCTTGTTACTGACAATTGTGCCTGTCTGAAGAAGCTGCTGTGCTAGGGACAACCAGCAATCCAGCAAAATACACCTCTCTTTCCCACAGTGGAGCCCAGCCCCTAGGAGCCATGAATGGGCTCATGACTGCGTAATCTCAGGGACTGAGGAGAGGGCTGTGGCCACCTCTGGCGAAAGACCCTGCACGAAGAAGCTGGAAGGCCTTCCACCTTCCCTGGGCTCAGACAGCCACGTCATTACCGAAACCATGTGGTAAAGACATCTACGGTCCACTGTCTGGTGTTTCAGTGACAAACTGCCAGAAGACCGGGTCCTTGACTGACTCAGCCCAGGGCACAGCCACCCTGAACTGGCCCCCTTGAACTCTTTGCACAGCTATCCTCTGACCTGGCTCACTTGAACCCTTTGTTTTTAAGCAACTTTACTTCACCGTATAGGACTTAATATCCTTCTGTTTATTTTGCCAAACAGTTTTTTTATTTCATTGGAAAAATTTACACGTTTCAGATTGTTTGCCTTGAGAAGCATGAAGGCACTGGAGTGTGCAAGTTATCCATGAAGTTGCAGTAACCCACACAGCAGTTAACATGCCAGCACGAACAGAAAAGTCATGTCACCGCTTTGCTTTCCACCTAGAAGAAAACAAAGAGAAGAGTTTGTTTTTTTCAGGTTTGTCTTGATTACCGAGAAGTGGCTGATGATACCAAAGGATCTCAGAGGGCAAATAAGGTATCTGAGAAACCAGCTATAAAATGTTACTGCTCAATCAGAAGGGGTGCTGGAATGAGAAGCATTTATAACTTGCCTTTCTAGTCCTGTGTCTCCTTTATGACATGCTCCTTCATGTGCTGGAGCAGGTCACCTCACAGCCATTACCCCGTACTACAGTTACTTCTCAACATTCACGACTGACAAAGTGATGCTGCTCCCAATACACAAGGAATGATTCACACGTGCTACAAGTCAATTACCTGAATTGCCGGGTTAGCCACCAAGAAGACAGGGCATTTACAGCTCCTGATGGCTCCAATTCCAGAGCTCTCATCGATGAGCACCTACACAGAAAGGTGAGACTGGTATTCACGTGCTTGCCAAGAAAGCCCACAGAGGTGCATGCAAGTGAGGTAGTAACCCACAGCCCACTTCAGGGATGGACAACATAAGAAACAGCAAAATGCAAGTCAAATTATGTGTGCCTCCAATTTTATTCAACAGCCAGTTTAGGCAAATGTTTCTACCGATCTGACAAAGGTATTAGTGTTATGGGTTGAATCACGTCCCCCTAAAAAGACATGCTGAAGTCCTAAATTCCACTATCTCGGAACGTGACCTTATGTGGAGACAGTCTTTACAAAAGTAATCAAGATAAGGACTTGATGGCCAGACACAGTAGCTCATGTTTATAATCTCAGCACTTTGGGAGACTGTGGCAAGAGGACTACTTGAGTTTGAGATCAGCCTGGGGAACATAGTGAGACCTCATCTCTGCAAAAAAATGCAAAAAAAATTAGCTGGATATGGTGGTACACCTGTAGTTTCAGCTACTTGGGAGGCAAATGCAGGAAAATCACTTAAGCCCAAGAGTTGGAGGCTGTGGAGAGCCAAGATCATGCCATTGCACTCCAGCATGGGTAAAAGTGAAACCTCGACTCAAAAAACAATTAAAAAAAAAAACCATAAACAAAAAAAGAGAAGAGGTCATTAGTGTGGGACTACATGACTAGTGTCCTTATTAAAGGGGGAAGTTAGGACGGGAAGACACACACACACACACACACACACACACATAGTACCAGGTAAAGGCAGAGATGGGGTGATGGTCTACAAGCCAAAAGAAACTCAAGATTGCTGGCACACCATAAGACGCTGGACAGCTCTGCTTGTCAGCCTTGCTGACACCTTCATCTGAGACTTCCAGCCTCCAGAACCATGAAATAATTTCTGCTGCTTAAGCCACACAGTTTGTAGTATTATATTACAGGAGCCACAGAAAACAAATACGAGAATCCAACTTTAACTTAGATTTCAATTTTATTATCTTCACTCCAACTTCTAGATCAGCAACTTTGTACAGAACAAGGCTTGAGGCTGTTCCACCCTCCACCCTAGTGTGAAGCGGGCTCTACCAATGTCGCTGTGTGTTCTGAGTTAGCTCCGTCATAGCTAGCTAAGCGTCTCTGCTCACCCAGCATTGCTGGTGGGGCGACTCGCATGTCTGCAGCTGTGGTCCAAAGGGTGTCTATGCTGAATACAGAAGTTGCCATAACACTGGGCACAAGCCACCTGCAGCATCTCTCTCTTCTTGCATCCCCCTTTCGAGCACCGGTGTGCAAAAACCTGAGAAAGCAAAGTCGCTTCAATGAGCAATTCTCAAACCACCCCAACGAGCCCATTCCCATTTTGTTCAACCACCTCAGTGCAGATGAGATGGAGAATCTTAACAAGTGGTGAATGCCAAGTCAGCATTTCAGTTGGGGTCCGCATGAAGATGTACCAGCGACGCACACAGAGGAAAACAGGGAAAGGACCTAAGGGCGTCGGGACCTGGCAGGAGGCCAAGCATGGTGTGACAAGCACAGTCCCACAGGGCACTTGGTTCTGGGGGCAGTTGCCCCATCAGGGGCGTGCCTATTAATGCTCCCCCACTCACTCACCGTTGTTTTGGGGGCTGGGGGGCAGTGATATCAATCCCTAGGTGCTTCCAACTTCCAAGGCAAACAAGGTAGGGAGTCCCTCCGGCCAAGACACACAGGCCCCGTCACGAAGAGCAACAGCGCAGCAGGGGCCTGTGCCGGGCAAGTCGGGGATGCAGGCGGGGCGCGGGCAGTGGCCACTGCAGCAGCAGGAGCAGAGCATGCTGGGCGCACACAGGAGGACCTGGGCGCTTCTGGGGAGGGAGGCTGTGCCAGTTCGGAGGAAGCGGGCGTGCCGGGCAGAGCTGCAGCCTTGCGGGGGGCTTAGAAGTCCTCCCAGGGGCTGAGGGCCCAGGGCCCCAGGCACCACGGGGCAGAAACAAGGAGTGCGGGAGAGGGAACTGGAGCAAGCTTCCAGACAAAGGGTTTGGGTGGCAGATGAAGGAACATAGGTTCTATTCCCTCATTTTGAGGTTGAAAACAGCAAGTGTTAGTGTGGGGCGACCCCTCAGGGCCCCTCCCATTGTGGGAGCTTTTCTGTCCTCTCAATAAATCCTGCTTTCTCACAGTTCATGTGGCCTTCCACTTATTTATGCTAACGCAACTGCGAAGTCCTTCTTTCTTTCGAGTTGGAGTCTCATTCTGTCGCCCGAGCTGGAGTGCAGTGGCACTCTCTCACAGTCACAGCAGCCTCGACCTGCCGGGCCCAGGGGACCCTCCGCCTCAGTTTCCAGGTAGCCAGAACCACAGGCACGTGCCCCCCCCCCCCCCCCCCCCCCCGGGCTGAGTTTACAGCTTGTGACAGAGGCGAGGCCTTGCCGTGTTGCTCAGGCTGGTCTCGAACTCCGCTCTCCTCCGCCTCCCAGAGTGCTAGGATCACAGGCGGGAGCCGCTGGGCCTGGCTGCAAAGGATTTTGTATAATGTATTGACCAAGGTAGTTGCAGTACAAACCAGGATCTGTGGCCAGAAACACTTAAGCTCGACAAAAGTCAATTCCCCAGAAGAAAAAGCTCTTTAAAATGTCAAAATGCCTATGTGCTTACTCTGGAGAGCAATGGGACAGGAGACAGGCAGCATACCTGCAGCAGCAGACAGCCTGAGGAAAAGCCACCCGAATAAACCAGCAGGGACCCACAGAAAGCAAGGTGTGGAGTTGGCCCAAGTTTGTCCCAGGAGGTGGCCCTGGGGAAGGCGTGAGGCACCCTGCAAGTCTACAGTCCCAGGCAAGGGACAGGCACGACAGGAAGGCAGGTTGAAGTGCATCTCCCTGGACATTTGGCTAAGGAGGGAGATCCAAACACACATACTGGTTCTGCCACTTCCTGAAATACCATAAAAGTGACAGAAAACATTTTCCAGAAAGGGATAAACCTACAAGGGCAAAAAATAAGAAGACAACTACAACAGCTTAGATGCCAAAAGGCACACAGAGTAGTAGTGATGGACTTGGCAGATGAAAAAGGCAAAGGAAACCTCTAGGCTGCTGTCCCCAAAGTAACAGAGGCTGAAACACCCCCTCAAAGTAAGTTCAACTTCATGGGAGAGTGAGGCTGACAAGAGAATGTGCGCATGAATGTTAGAGGGGGAATGAGGCAAGTCCTCAGGTATGCAGATGACTCCAAATAAAGGGCGAGCAAAACAGACTCAGGATGCGACACTACACATGGCTGGAGGAAGAGCAGACACCATAAGCATACAGGGCTGGCTGAGAGTTGTAAGTGGCTTCTATGGAGACAGCGGCCTGTTGTTTTTTTTCTTTTTTTGAGTCGGAGTCTCACTCTGTCGCCCAGGCTGGAGTACAGTGGCACACTCCTGGCCACCGCAGCCTCAACCTGCTGGGCTCCGGCGATCCTTTCGCCTCAGCCTTCTAAGTAGCTGGAAGTATAGGCACGTGCTACTCATCCAGCTATTTTTTTCATTTTTTTTAAATTGTAGAGACGAGGTCTCGCTAAGTTGCCAGGCTGGTCTCGAACCCCTAGGCTCAGGCAATCCTCTTGCTTCGGCCTCCCAAAGTGCTGGGATTACAGGCTTGAGCCACCATTGTTTTTCTTGACAAGCTTTACTACACCTGAACAGACCAGTAACTTCAATACAAATATGGATGCTGCCAAAGCAAGAACACTGAGTGTTTGAACTGTATATCCTCTCACTTCTTTTTTTTTTTTGAGTTGGAGTCTCACTTTGTCACCCAGACTGGAGTGCAGTGGCTGCTCCCAGCCACCTCAGCCTCGAACTGCTGGGCTCTGGCGATCCTTCTGCCTCAGTCTTCCAAGTAGCCAGAATTACAGGCATGTGCTACCACACCCAGCTGATTTTTTTATTTACTGTAGAGATGAGGTCTCGTTGCCCAGGCGGGTCTCGAACCCGCGGGCTCAGGCAATCCATTCACCTCAGCCTCCCAAAGGTGTGGGATTACAGGCTGAGCCACCGAGCCCGGCAATGGAATTTTCTAGAACCATTCTTTTAATGTGCATTTGTTTTCTAAGCTCCTCCTAGTAAGAAGTGAGAGGATAAGCCGGGCTCGGTGGCTCAGCCTGTAATCCCGCGCCTTTGGGAGGCTGAGGTGAATGGATTGCCTGAGCCTGCGGGTTCGAGACCCACCTG
>NW_007232470.1:173787-179084 GCF_000164805.1 Carlito syrichta
CACGCGCCTGTAGTTCCAGTTACTTGGAAGGCTGAGGCGGAAGGATCACCAGAGCCCAGCAGGTGAGGCTGCGGTGGCCGGGAGCGGTCATTGCACTCTAGTCTGGGCGACAGAGTAAGACTCCAACTCAAAAAAAAAGGAAATCCCATTAATTCTCCACCTCAGGAGAAAAACTGGTAAATTCCTGTAGAGAAAGAAGAACTTAACTAGGATCCCTAGATTATTTAAAGAATATTTAAATGTTTATATAATGATAAAACCTCATGCTACTCACAACGAATGAAAATGATAATATAGCATTAGGATTTTACTTTGTATGTAAACTACTGGGACTAATTTTTTCTGGTTTTTTTTTTTCTTTTTGAGTTAGAGACTCACTTTGTCACCCAGGCTGGAGTGCAGTGGCACGCTGCTCACAGCCACTGCAGCCTTGACCTGCTGAGTTCAGGCAATCCTTCCACCTCAACCTTCCAAGTAGCTGGAACTACAGGTGCATGCGACCATGCCCCCCTAATTTTTTTTTTAACTGTAGAGAAGAGGTTTCGCCATGTTGCCCAGGCTGGTCTCAAACCCGCAGGCTCTGACAACCCTCTCGCCTCGGTCTCCCAAAGTGTTGGATTACAGGTGTGAGCCACAGCACCTGGCCACTAATTGTCATAGCTAAAAAATCGACCTTTCTCTCCTCAAGGAGAACCCAGCATCCACAGACCCATCCTTACCTTCTCTTTATTCTTCCCAGGATGATACTTGCAGTCTCTATCCATGTGGTCACCAACCACCACATCTGGTATCTGTCCCTTTTTTATGGGGATGGGGATGTGACAAAGTGGACATACTGGGACCTGAACATCCTAAAAAGAATGAATATGACATCTGAGTTTCAGACAACCAAAACTCACAAAAGAAAAAGGTACTACTGTATGGAGTACTTCAAGTGTTGAAACAGTGCAAAAAACAATAGTCTGACCATTCACGAGAAGAAAAAGCATTGTCAGCACAATGGATTAACAGTAGGGCATCTCTAGAACACAAGGGAAAGTTGCTTTAGTGGGTCTAATGGAATGTAAATGTAACAGACAACCGATTGCAGACATGACTCTAGGACAGTGAGTAAAAGGTGGCTAAGGAAGGAAGCTGGTACAATCAACCAGGGATGTCTCAGGACAGCAGGGCTGGTTGTGTGTCTGACACCACTCAAGTGAGAGGAGAACCTGCCTAAACGCCTCCAGAGTGGAGGTGATGGAGGAAACACGAACCATCAGCCTGCCTCAGTGGCCAGCAGCCTCTCTGATCCTTCTGTGGCTTCCCACACGGCTCTTTTATGAAGGGAGTCACTCACCCGCACACAAAGAAGCCAGGTCCATAATGACCATTGCTGGCTGCAAGCCCAAGGCTATGGGGTCTCTGGAGAGGGTGACTGGAGCACCCAGTAGCTGAATGCCCAGATGGTTAAAACACTAAGCCAGGACAGAAAGGTGGCGCCTGTGGAGACCTGCGACCTGGTGACAGAATAGTCAACAAGAAAACTGAAGTAGCAACTGACAGTGAACCGGTGGCAGGTAACCACGGAATTATGGGGCCTACACCTGTGGGCTGAGCTGGACGAGTCACTAAGTGGTGCTCCTTCAGTTGGCCAGCCTGCCAAATTAAGAAATAAAGCATCACTCAATGATCTCTAGCCAGACTCCTCCCTACTTAGGAACATGCAAAGATCCAGTTGACAAATATGTGGGTTATTCAGCTTGGTCATCAATGCCTGGGAAATATGGGGAGTGTGAGTCACTCTCTCCAGCCACCATGATGACCTCAAACAAGCCAACACTGATCAGAGTGTGGAATGCCAAGTCACCCACATTACTCACTGCCACTAGGGTGAAGCAGCAGAGGTCACTGACATAATATGTGAAACACCCCAAAACAAAGTGAACGCAGGCTGGAGTCATCTGAAAAGTCAATCACAAAAGCCTTAAACCTTTGGGCTTATGCAAGTTAGCTTTCCTTTCTTTCTTTTTTCGAGGAAAGCTTTAAGGGAAAGACACGTTGTGAAGGGCAAGGGCACCTCAGGCAGAACAACAGTGAGCGTGCCTGTTGCCTCAAGTTAGTTTTCTTAAAGTCTTCTTTCAGTTTCTACTGTGTATAAATTGAGTCACCTAAATGTGATGTCAAGGCTGCAAAGTTACTCAAATGAACAAGCATCTCTAGTGCCTTCCTGGTTAGGTTCCAAGTACTACAACATTTTCTTTTCCATCCCATGAAGACACAGCTATGTTTTCCTTGGTGCAACAGATCAAAGGAACCAAATATTTTAACAGAAGGTCACAACTATTTACTCCACAACCCCCTGAAAATAAAGTCTCAGTTGTCTTAGAGCTGTGCTGTCCAACACAACATCCTTCAATGGTGGAAATGCTCCTATCTGCACTGTCCAGTACAGTGGCCACCGGCCACATACGGTTACCAAACACTTGAAATGTGGCTTATGAGAGGCCAAGAAACTAGATTTTAAATTTTATTTACTTTTCATTAAGTTGATAGTCATGTGGCTAGTGTTGAATACAACAGACAACGCAGCTTTAGACAGTACAGGTTAGAATCTTTTGAGCAAAGTACGATGAATTACCTTCTTGAATGCAAATGGACATTTATGTGCAGCATATGTGAAATGATCTTTACAAAAATCTTGTTTACACACATCACATTTTATTGGGAGGAAATCTAAAAAACAAAAAACAGTGAAATGTCTTAGAAACCAGAACAAAAAAAGTATAGATCATACTATGCAGATATTTACCTAAACTAAGTGCTTCGTGCCGATGAGATAAACAGACCCTTGAGAATCACACATGAGAAAACAATTTTGGGTCATGAATTTCAAAACGCCAACAACAATTAAGAAACTGTAAAGCAATCTTCTCAAGAGAGATTCCATTTCTGTGGTGTCACAGTATTTAAGGGGCATGCTTGAGTCCACTAAGTCCCTGGCCACCAGCCTCGCACTGGCCTCAGTGGACACTAAGTGTTGAACAGAACCTGCATCACGCCAGTTTCCCAGCATTGAAAAGTTGGAAAGTTGCCTGAGCCCGCGGGTTCGAGACCCACCCGGACAACTTGGCAAGACCTCATCTCCACAATAAACCAAAAAATTAGCCGGGCGTGGCAGCGCGCTCCTATAGTTCCAGTTATGTGGAAGGCTGAGGCGGAAGGATCGCCGGAGCCCAGCAGGTCGAGGCTGCGGTGGCCGGGAGCAGCCACTGCACTCCAGTCTGGGCAACAGAGTGAGACTCCAACTCAAAAAAGAAAAAAAAAAAAAAGAAAAGTCGGAAAGGCCCCGACAGAATTATCACCTAATTAATGTAATGACCAGTTCTCCTCCACAGAATAGCCAACAATACACCATTTCCTATTAACAGTCTCTTAAAAGTGCTTACCTAGCTGCTTGCAAGTTTTTTCTGAACAATGCTTTCCCAAATCAGGAAACTCCATTGTGAGAACAGTGTTGAAACACAGACGGCAGAGTTAAATATCACCTACAAGAATTAGAATGATTAGGAGGAAAGCAAGGACTGCCCCAATTTAGTCACAAAGATTGATAATTTGCAGCTAGCAAACACTGATTGTGGAGCACTAAATGGGACTATGAACACAGATACCCGGTCTCAGTCACTCAGAATCAACCCCGTGAGGAGAGACAGACAACTTTTTAGTCCTTTTAACTCCTAGTCTGTGAAACTTCACCTAGATTCCAGGTTTCATTAAACCATTTTTCAACTCATACTGATAGGGGCTTTCCATATTCAAT
Organism: Carlito syrichta; assembly: GCF_000164805.1. Lineage (NCBI taxonomy): Eukaryota > Metazoa > Chordata > Mammalia > Primates > Tarsiidae > Carlito > Carlito syrichta. Next base: position 177,587 of record NW_007232470.1, read on the forward strand.
TTACACAGCTGCCAGTGGAAATTACTTCGGTGAATTTTATCTAAGGAATACACTTGTTGACATAAACAAAGCTCTGTTACTAGGTGCTGAATCTCATTAGTTAACTATAGTACACTATTCAGAGGAGATTCAACTCTGCCTAACTCCCTTATGCACTGAGCTTTAGTTTGAATTTACTCTTCGATGACAGCAACCTGGAGTCGATCAGGGAGCTTCAGCAGTTAACTCACCATGGAAAACAGGTAGACAACTAGGGAAGCTATTGCCCTTGAGAGAGCATTGAAGCCCACAGCAGGGCTCAAGAAGCCCGCTCCATTACCTGGTACCCACCCAGAGTCCCAGGTCGCTCGCTCTTCCCAGAATTCACGCCGCCGGGTCCCTTCCGGAATTTCCCATCCGCCCCCTCCTCTCTCCGGGAGCCCGCCTAGCCGTCCTCCAAGCACAGCCACCTTTTACTCATCCCCTCGGTCCTCGCGTCAAAGTGGCCTTCCTCAGGAGCGTCTTTCCCGAGGCCCTCGCCACCCTCCACCTAGACTGCACGCCCTCCCTCCTCAGGGACCCGCTCCACCTCTGCGGCACGCACCCCCCCACGGCCGACTCAGCCACGGCCCCGTTCGCGCCACGAGGCGCAGAGACCGTTTCGGGGACGCCCGTCGTGCGTCGCTGCTCAAGCCACGGCGGGGGCGCTCGCCGCAGCTCCTGGCATCTGCACCGAGTTCGTTTCTGCGCGGCTGCTGTGGCTCAAAGAAGCGAGCAGAACCGGCAGCAGTCCCCAAGCGGCCGTTCGCTTTGCGTCTCGTGTGGCGTCGGTCGGGGCCGTGCGACCGGAGAGCGAGTCCCCTGCGGGGATGCGCGGATACTCGTGGCGGCCCGGCGCCCGGGGGACAGAACAGCGGTCTGGGGACGTGGGCGGCGGAGGGCGGCCGTCCTGCCGTGACGCCGGCTCCTGGCCCCTGCGGGCCGGGCCCACGGCGAACAAGCGGGGGAAGCTGCGTGGCGACCGCTCGGCGGGCGCTGCGAGAGCGCGTCTGACCCCGCGCTACCTCCCCCTCCCCTCTCCCCAGACAGGACCGACGCTGGCCCCGTACCTGGCTCTCGCCGGGAACCCGAGCAGCCGCAGGCGCCAGCGGAAGGGAGCGGAGACGGAAACGAGGCCGAAAGAACGACGACGGCGGGGCCCCCCTCACGCACCGGCGCCCGCAACATCGCGCCGTCCAGAGCGCCCGGCACTTACGGCCGCCGCCGGGTCCGAGAGGGGCCGTGGCCCGCGGGTTCCCGGCACGTCCTGATGACGCCACCCGCAGCCGGCCAATCCCGCCTCGCCGCGGCCCAGCGCCTCCGGGGCGCCCCGAAGCCGTCGCCAGCCAGCTGGCCAATCCCAGCCCACCGGGACGCCGCCGGCCCGCCCACTCCTGCTCCTCCGCCTCCCTTCTCGAAGAGCCTGGGTGCTTCTCGCCGGCGGCGCGGGTGCCGAGTCACGGCGCCTCGCTTCGCGCAG
>NW_007232470.1:179198-185287 GCF_000164805.1 Carlito syrichta
GGCCTCCCGCCCTGCCGACTCCCTCCAGGGCCGTGAGTCCTCAGTGTCACAGGAAGCCACTTAGCCCCTCCGTAAAAAGAACGTGTTTTGAGGCCCCTGCAAGCTTAGATAACAAGGGCGAGAATCGAACCCAGCACGGGTGTGTCCGCAGATTAACAATTTGGCCTTTTCACCCCGCGCATCCACGCCGCTGGTTTCTCGCGTGGCGTCGGTAGCTCGTGGGCTGTGCCCAGGGAGGGCGGCAGTGAGCAGATGCTCCTAGGGCCCTGGCTGCCGGGGAGATGCGGGGCGAGGTCCCTTCCCGCCTTTGGGCCCCACGTCCTTTGTCAGCCGATCGAGTCAACTTGCGTGTTTCTCTTTACTATGTGTCTCAATATATAGTTGATTCATCGAATTCGTGGCTACTGCCTCTGACTCATGCCCGACTGAAGTTTCCCTGAGACGGGTATCCTCTCCCTGAGGCACGTGACTGGCAGCCTTCTTGGGATCAAGAAGCAGGCAGCACTTGGGCACTGGCTTGGGGGTGAAGTGGGTGAAATCACCAACCAAGAAGCAAAAAAACATGACACCGGAACGGCTGTGAAAAGGATACTTGTTTATGGCATGAGAGTGGAGACAGGAGAGACGTCATCTTGCTCAGCTCAGTTGGAAATGGACACCCCTGCTCACGCCAGTTTTTCACCACTTTGCACATGTGGTGAAAAACCCACCCCCAAAAGCCCACCACAAGTATTGATTTGGGGACTATATATAAATTGTAGCAAGCAGGCAGATTCACAAATGCAGAATCCACAAATCATAAGGACCAACTGTGTACGTATGTGGTTTTTGTGTGTCCCCTTTTTAATTTTTTTGAGTCGGAGGTCTCACTCTGGTGCCCAGGCTGAAGTGCAGTGGCACGATCACAGTGATCATGGCTCACGGCAGCCTCAGTCTCCTGGGCTCAGGGGGTCCTTCCACCTCAGCCTCCTCAGTAGCTGGGACTACAGGCGTGAGCCACCATGCCCAGCTAACTTTTTGACTTTTTTTTTTTTCTTTTGAGTTGGAGTCTCAGTCAGTTGCCCAGGCTGGAGTACAGTTACACACTACGACCATCCCAGTGTCGGTGATCCTTCTGCCTCGGCCTTCCAGGTACTGGAACCACAGGCACATGATACCACCCCCAGTAAATTTTTTGATTTACTGTAGAGAGGAGGTGTCGCCATGTTGTCCAAGCTGGTCTCGAACCCCTAGGCTTAGGCAGTCCATTCACCTGGGCCTCCCAAAGTGCTGGGATTAAAGGCTGAGCCACTGAGCCCAGCCTTTCTTTTGTAAAGATGAGGTTTCCCTGTGTTGCCCAGACTGGTCTTGACCGCCTGGGCTAAACAATACGCTCACCTTGGCCTTCCAAAGTGCTGGGATTATAGGAGTGAGCCACCACACCTATCCCATTACTATTTTCTGAGCCCTTTGAAAGCTTGCTGTAGACATACTGCCCCATCACTCCTGAATACTCCAGTGTTGATTTCCCAAAAGCAGCTAGTAAACACTCTCCAGCCATCCATGTCAGCAAATCAGTGTTGAAACAACGCTAAGGCCAGTCCATAGACCCTGTTCACATTTTTATCAACTGTGTAAACAATGTCTCTTTTTTCCTTTCTGTTCTAGGATCCTATACATAATCACATGTTCATTTTTCTCCAAGCTGGAATATTTCCCTGGATATTCCTGTCCTTATTAAAGGACAGAGACTTTTCATATGCATAGGATGACCTTTAGTCTGAGTTCATGGGTATTTTCTCAGGACTGAACTCATGCCATGTTTTCTTGACAGGAGTACATAAGAGGAACAGGATTTCAACCAGTTCTACTTTGGACTGTGTTCATTTAATCTGGTCATACTGGTATTTGCTGGGTTTCTCCATCATAAAGATACCACTTTTTTAATTTGTAAATTTTTTAAAATAATAAATTATGTATGTGGGTGTCAGGGTGTGACTCCTTTCACCAGACTGGAGTGCAGTGTTAATGACCACAGCTCACTGCAGCCTCAAACTCCTGGGCTCAAGCAGTCCTCCTGCCTCAGTCTACCAGGTAGCTGGGACTACAGGCTAGCACCACCATGTCCAACTCAATTTTTTTATTTTTATTTTTTGTAGACGTGAAATCTTGCTATATTGCCCAGGTTGGTCTTGAACTCCTGGCCTCAAGCAGTCCTTCCACTTCAGCCTCCCAAAGTGCTGGGATGGCAGGTATGAACCATTGTGCCCAGCCTCATTTGTAAACTGATTTGTATTTTCTAGAGTGACATCCTGAGGTCACACTATCATCTTGGTCTTCATCAGATCTCTCCGCGCCAGTCTTAACCTTCATCAGTGACTTCTACTGAATCCCTATGATGACTGCCAAACAGTGCTTCTTAAAATTTCCGTTGTTTCTTCCCCGTATTAGTTGGCATTCTGCTGTAAGGGAGAGGTTTCTTTTCATTACTCTTTTTTTTTGAGTTGGGGTTCTCACTCTCTTACCCAGACTGAGTGTAGTGGCACAATCACAGCTTGCCACAGCGTTGACCTCCTGGACTCAGCCTCCTGAGTAGCTGGCATGTGCCATCACACCTGGGTAATTTTTTTATTTTTTTAGAGACGAGGTCTTGGTGTGTTGCCCAGGCTGGTCTTGAATTCTTGGGTTCAAATACTCCTCCCAATTCAGCTTCCCAAAGTGCTGGGAAGACAGGTGTGAACCACTGCGCCTGACCTATTTCTTACTTATTTGTTACATTATATCAGTATGGACTAATGGATTTCTATCTCATTTACTGGGTAGTATTCTGTTGCTGTCATTTATTCTGATGTTCACATCATCACAGATTTGGTCAGTGAGTGCCCCTTCAGGTTGGCTCCTGAGTCCTTCTGATGTGTCCTCATCATTCTTTGTACCCTTCCTTACCTCCTGACGTCAGATCGTCCAGGCTTATTTTGTACTGCCCTGCCCCAACCCTGGAATCGGCTATTTCCCCGCTGAACATTGGTTCCTCTTAGCTGAAGATGATGTCTAGAAACCAGAATTTGGGTGAGTAGTGTGCTTATTCCTTCTAGGGTGCCACTGCTTCTAGGCCCTCTCAGTGGATGTAGGCTAGGAATTATATGTATGCATGTGCATACATACATACACATGTCTATAACGATGTCTATATTTGCATATCTATGTTTCCCGAGACATAACCCTAACCGCACGTCTAGTTCCAGCCCAAGTCCTCAGGGCTCTCTGTAGCCCTCTGCCTCCCATGGCTGTGACTGTCTTCTTCAGCAGCGAGGAGCCGCCTCCGTTGTCCTCCATGTGTTTTCTCGTTGGCTCGGTGTGACCACGCTCCCAGCCACTCTGGCCATCATCTCCACCTGCTGCCTTTGTGTTCGCCCCCTCGTCACCCTACGTCCTTGATCAATGACAGGCACGCTGTCTCCACTGAATCTTCCCCCCCACCTTGTTGAAAGTCTTTAATTTTTGTAGAGGGGAATTTTCTTTAAAAAGAGCATTTGCTAAGGAAGTATAAATACAGATACAAGCCGTTAAGATCTTTATTCCTAGGTCAAAAATCATATGTGTGTTACTATCCTTTTTATTAAAAGCCCTAATATAAGGACTTCTGATAAGTACAAATATCTACAGCCTGAATGCTATAAGAACTTAAATTTCCAAAAGTCATTTAAAAATATTAGGTAACCAAGCCAAGTATGGTGGTGTGTACCTGTAGTCCCAGCTACTTGGGAGGCTGAGTCAGGAGGATTGTTTGAGCCCGGGAATTCATTCAAGCCTGCAGCACTACTGCTCTCCAGTCTGGGTGACAGAGCAAGACCCATCTCTTAAAAAAAAAAAAGTAGCCAGGCTCGGTGGCTCAGCCTGTAATCCCGCGCCTTGGGAGGCTGAGGTGAGTGGATTGCCTGAGCCCGTGGGTTGGAGACCCACCTGGGCAACTTGGCGAGACCTCATCTCCACAATAAATCAAAAAAATCAGCCAGGTGTGGTAGCACATGCCTGTAATTCCGGCTACCTGGAAGGCTGAGGCGGAAGATCGCCGGAGCCCAGCAGGTTGAGGCTGCAGTGACCGTGAGCGGCCACTGCACTCCAGTCTGGGCAACAGAGTGAGACTCCAACTCAGAAAAAAAAAAAAGAAGTTAGATAATCAGGCAATTGAAGTACAAGTATATTAATCATCAACTACTATCAGGAAAATGGACTGAATATTTATTACCTTTTCCTGTAAACTTTATTCCAGGTATGGAAATGAAAACTTTTATGTAGATCCATGTATTTCCAGATTATCTGGATCTTGCTAGAACCAGTTGTAGTACACTTATAAAGTAGTGTATTAGTTTCCTATTGCTGCTTTAACAAATTACCACGAGTTTAGTGGCTCAAAACAACATAAACTTTTTTTAGTTTTTTTTGTTTTGTTTTTTTTTAATTGGAATCTCACTCTGTCACCCAGGCTTGAGTGCAGTGGCATGCTCACAACCACTGCAGCCTTGATCTGCTGGGCTTAGGCGATGCTTCCACCTCAGCCTTCCGAGTAGCTGGAACCACAGGCACGTGCCACCAAGCCCGGCTAATCTTTTGTTTCATTGTAGAGATGAGGTCTCACCAAGTTGTCCAGGCTGGTCTCAAACCCCTGGGCTCAGGCATTCCTCTCGCCTCTGCCTCCAAAGTGCTGGGGTTACATTGTGTGCCACCGCGCCCAGCAAAATCACATTCTTTTAAGTAAAAGTAATGTTAAAATTTCTCAGTGTCATATAAATACTTTTATCTTCTTTTGAAATGTTAAAAAATTCAACTTTTGAATAAATGTTGTAGAAAAAGCAAGATTCATAAATGAGTCTTTAACCAAAGAAGAAAGACGTAATTGGCTGAACAGTGCTTCTTCTCCTGCCCCAGCCATAGACGCAAATGCAGCACTCCCAAATGCAACCACTCACAAGTGGGTGCCTGTGCCTTTTTAGAGCCAGGATCCACCCACAGCGTCAACTGGCACTCAGGGGGGTCAAGAGGAAGGTGTGCAGGTGGGCCACCCAGGTTTGCTGGGAGCGCAGTTGGTGCACCATCCACCTTTGCTGTTCTCCCAGTCCTTGGTCCTGCACTAGCCAAGACTACATCAAGTTGTTAAGGGGACAAAAGGCTATTGGATCGGAATTTTTATTTATTTTTTTGAGTCGAGGTGTCATTCTGTTGCCTACGCTGGAGTACAGTGGCATAAATACAGCTCACTGCAGCCTTGATCTCCTGGAATCGTGTGATCCTTCCACCTCAGCCTCTCCAGTAGCTGGGACTACAGGCACACACCCACCCTGTCCATCTAATGTTTTGACTTTTTTGTAGAGACGAGGTTTTGCATGTTGCCAAGGAACTCCTGGGCTCAGGCAGTTCTGCCTTGGCCTCCCAAAGTACTGGGATTACAGGGGTGAACCTGGGATTATAGGGGTGAACTATGCCTGGCCAGAATTTAAATTCAGCTTTTGGTCATTAATTGAACGTCTGCATTCAAAGAAACAAAGAGTGATACCACCAAGCATAAGTAAAATGACCACCTTGCACCTAAGTTTTTAACACATCAGGTTAAGGACTTTCTTTTATACGTGAAAGACTATCCAAGATGTCCTCTGAGAACTGCCTTACGGTCAGCAAAGAAAAAAAGACCTGTACTACCATGACATTGCAAGGGACGGGAGGCAGGCCTCATAGCTTTAGTTAACAGACCTCAGGAAGTCTCCTTGAAAGAAGGAGCTCACAAGATGTGTCCAGTAACACATTGATTCTGCATCAAGGGACCACAGTGTTCCTCACTAGTCAGTCACTGGATCCCTGGTTTACATAAGAGGAAACTGAGTCATAGTTGTTGTTGTTTTTTTGAGTTGGAGTCTCACTCTGTCGCCCAGACTGGAGTGCAGTGGCCGCTCCCGGCCACCGCAGCCTCGCCTGCTGTGCTCCGGCGATCCTTCGCCTCCGCCTTCCGAGTAGCCGAAATTACAGGCATGCGCTACCACGCCCGGCTGATTTTTTGATTTATCGTAGAGATGAGGTCTCGTTGCTCAGGCGGGTCTCGAACCCGTGGGCTCAGG